>NC_056748.1:876962507-877222507 GCF_019279795.1 Protopterus annectens
AATGATCCTCATTGCTCCGTACTGGCCTCGACAAGTATGGTTTCCGTTCCTGCACCATTATCTACTGGAACAGCCCTGGCATCTGGAACCATTTCCAGACCTTTTGACTCATCTGATGGGCAAGCTGCACCAGTTTCTTCAGTCCCTCAACCTCAGTCCCTCAACCTCACAACTTGGTTGCTCCACTTCCAACTATAACCAGGCTTCCCTTTATTTCTCTTCCTGTCCATGATATCATTCTTGCCTCCCACAAGTCCAATACTAGGAAGACTTATGCGAGTAAATGGAAGCGTTTTTCGTTCTGGGCAGAAGCTAGGTCCTTAAATCCTTTTAATGCACCAATTCCTAAAGTTCTAGATTTTCTGGTGGAGCTTTTTCATTCAGGGTCGGCGTCGGCCACTATCAGAGTACAACTAGCGGCCATTGCCAATTTTCATGTAGGGCTCTCGGAAACCAATATTATGTCCCATAAACTCTGTAAAGCTTTCCTCAAGGGCATCTTCTTGCTCAGACCTCCCATTAAGGATCCTTCTCCACAATGGGATCTAAATTTAGTGTTAACTTCATTAATTCTTCCTCCCTTTGAGCCTGCAGCTTCTTGTTCCCTCAAGCTTCTCTCTTGGAAAACTCTGTTTTTGGTGGCTATAACATCTGCCAGAAGGGTGTCGGAACTTCAGGCCTTGTCTGTCCGTCCCCTTTATTTGGTTTTTCATAAAGACAGGGTAGCTCTCAGAATGAATCCTTCCTTTTCTACCAAAAGTTTCTTCTGAATCAAATCTGAACCACACTATTGACTTGCCTGTTTTCTTCCCCAATTATTCAAACAGGGCTGAACAGAAACTACATTCCTTGGATGTTCATCGTCAACTGCAGTATTATCTAGACAGGACAAAACAATTCAGAAAGTCAGAACAGCTCTTCCTCTCTTATGCTGAAGGAAAGAAAGGGCTTCCAGTATCAAAGGTAACTCTTTCCAGATGGTTAGCATCCATCATTACCTTTGTCTACGAGTTGAGACACAAACAACTTCCTTCAAGACCTAAGGCTCATTCAACCAGGGCACTATCAACCTCAACAGCCTTTCAAGCAAGGTTACCATTAGATGCCATTTGTGCAGTAGCTACATGGGCTTCTCAACATACTTTTATTACCCATTACAAACTTGATATAGCTTCCAGAAATAGAGCTGACTTTGGTTCCACCGTACTCAGGAGTCTGTTCCGTTGAGCCACCCAGGACCAAGGTGCTAGGGACGCTGTCCCATCCAGCAAGAATGAAGGTGAGAATGACAACTTAACATTAAGAAGTTATGTACCTACCATAACATTCCATGATGTTCATCGTGCATACAGCTGCAGTCATAACAGATGGGTTCTCCTGCCGTCAGGCGGGTCCTCGGTCGGCCGAATTCCAAAGTCTAGGTCCGGCATTGGTTGTCGTCACTTCTTCCCTGACGTCAGTGCGATAGGGGTATAAAGGAACCAGCCGACGCCATTTTCTTCAGTCTTTCTTGCCGTGCAGTGCCCGAAGCAGAAGCAGTTCGCAAGTGCCAGTGGGCCAGCTCCTGAGATTACGAAAATTTGGAAACCGAAGTCTTCTTAAAAGCTAAGTGCCCCGTTGGGGTAACTTTTCTTGCCTCAGACCGATGTCAGACAAAGTTAATAATTGTATTTCTTGTGGGAAGCAAATACCGCATAAGGATTTCCATTCCCTCTGCATACCTTGTTTAGGCCCAGACCACAACGTCTCGGTCTGTCGCTTTTGTGCTACATTCAACAAACACACTATTAAGCGTCGGGCGGAGTTCGCCCAGCATTATTTTGGGAAAGCATTTAACTATACTATGTCGTCGGATACTCCGACTCCGGTTTTGTCTAAAAAACGCAAAGACAAGGACCGACACACGAGGTCCGCGGCCTCTACCGACACCACGCCAAAGCAGACTACACGGGGTCCGGTTCTCAGCGAGGCGCCTACGCAGCCCCTGACTACCGATGACCAGTCTTTGACGGTGCTTCCTGTGCCCGAGGTCGCAGGCTCCTCGGCCCACACCCCGACTACAGATACCGAAGCCACTCTTGGCGTTGAAACTCAGAATGTGGACAGGTCCACCTCCACTCAGGGTGTCTTCAGACCTTTCTCTTCTTTCTCCATCAAGGCTTTCACAAAGTCTAAAGCAACCATGCACTCTAAGAGACCAGCTACACAGGGCCCATCTCCAGGCCCCATGCCTAAGAAACAGATGCTTAAAATGGCTGAGGATTTAATTACTCTTATCAGAGGTTCTCAGCCCCCTCCGGACAAAAGGCCTAGAGTGGAGGAAGATTCCCCCTCCTCTGATCCGGGCTCCATTATTTCAGAGCACTCTGATGATCAGGAACATTCTTACACCCCTTTTGAAGTCTCTGATGCGGAGGAGTCCATCCCTTCTGTATCCCCCCTCTGAGGATTACTCATTTGGGGAAACTTTGCATACCTTAAGGAAACACTTCCACTGGGAAGGCCAGGATTATTCAGATTCCAAGAAAAGGCTCAGGGAATTTCTCTTGCTTCCACAGCACAGGCCTCTGGCTATACCTCCTGTCTTGGACATCCTAGACGATGTTTACTCGGAGGCCTGCCTTAACCCGGATTCTCTACCTCCAGCTCCAGTTAAGCCTGACAGGTACTACAGGGTCCCTGACTCACACCAATTTCTATACAAAAGCCATGCTGCTGACCCAGAGACCATCTCACAGGGCCCCAAGGGAGTTAAGGCCTCCATTGCTAAATATCCATTGCCTTCCGAGAGAGATTCCAGATCCTTAGAAAGGTGGGGAAAAAAGGTATATACCTCGGCTACCTTATCCATGAGGGCCTTAAACTGTCAGTTTCTTATGCTAAAATACCAACAGTTTTTGTTATCACAATTGAAAAGTAAAATGTCACAACCTGAACAATCAGACTTGAAGGAGTTGCAGGATTTGATGCATAGTGCAGAACAAGTGGGTAAGCATACCTTACAATGTGGTTTTGATGCTCTAGAGGCCTCATGTAGAGCTGCTGTTACATGATCAGTGATACGTAGGCATGCCTGGCTCAAGGAACAAGCCTTGCCTGATCATGTCAAAGCTAAATTACTAGACGCCCCTCTTCAAAAGGATGTACTATTTGGTGCTAATGCTGAGGAGGTATTAAGGAAAATGGAGGAAAAGGCTAAATCAATGCAAACTGTGAAAGAATTTCTACAGGTTCAACCCCCACGTTTTAGTAGAAATTGGCCTTCCAAAAACTGGTCCTTTCCTGCCACAGACAGACCCCAAAGAGGCAGATACAGGCGCCTGAGGGGCAGAGGACAATCCCAAGGATCGTATAGAGGCAGACAATGGCAAGCTCCTACACAAAGAGGTGGTGAGGACAACTCGCAACCTTTCAGAAGGCAAACCCAATGACTTTCCCCTTTGTATGCCAACCAGGTCTCAAATGGCAGCCCCCTTAGGAGGAAAGCTGGCATTATTTTCAAAAAATTGGCATATCGTCACAAAGGACAAATGGATCCTGGACATTATAAACAGAGGCTACAAATTCCATTTTCATACCCTTCCAAAAATGACAGGCATGCCAAACCTGCCACACAATCAAAGGGCAGAGGCACAAAGGCAAATTACAGATCTCATAAACATGAAAGCTATTCAAGAGGTACCTACACACTAACAAGGTCAAGGTTTTTATTCCAGGCTATTTCTGGTGCCAAGGAAGGGAAAAGATTGGAGACCTATTTTGGATCTATCCATCCTAAACACATTTCTACTCGTACCAAAATTCAAGATGCTCACTCTACAGCAACTTCTTCCCATGCTGGGCAAGGAGTCTTGGCTGGTAACATTGGACCTCAAGGAGACATTACCTGCATGTCCCAATCAGACAAAATTGCAGAAGGTACCTCAGATTTCTTGCAGGTTCAACCCATTATCAATTATCTGCATTGCCCTTTGGCTTATCTACTGCGCCCAGAGTATTCACGAAATGCCTGGCATCAGTAATTGCCTACTGCAGACTTCAAGGGATACAAATATATCCCTATTTGGACGACTGCCTGATCCAAGCAGACAGCAAGCACATTCTTCAGAAACATCTGGCTTATGTAATAATGTTATTGAACTCTCTGGGATACACAGTCAACAAAAAGAAATCAAGGCTAATACCCTCTCGGAAGATAATTTTCCTGGGTGCCAATTTGGACACAAACACCCAGATGGCCTACCTCACGCCAGAGAAGCAGGGGCAACTAATTCAATACTTCAGAACACTAGCAAATTGCACCAGGCTGACTGCAAGGGAAATCCTGCAGGCTCTGGGATTCATGGCATCTTGCATCTTACTAATCCCATGTGCAAAGCTGCATATGAGGAAACTACAATGGTACCTGAACATATGGTCTCAACACAGCCACAGTTTGGAAACAATAATACCACTAATTCCATGTCTGCAAAAGGAATTTCTGTGGTGGGCTCAAGCATGTCAAACAAACACAGGTCTTCATTCAGCAAGCCTCAAGCAAATCAAGTCATCACAACAGACGCCTCGGACTACGCCTCAAGCACATGGCAGATCGGTGCATTCAGGGCAAATGGTCCCAAAAAGAAAAGCACCTTCACATCAATCAAAAAGAAATGCTAGCAGTAATAAATGCTATTATAGCTTTCAAGGACCTTCTACAACCAGGTCAACTATTGATAAGAACGGACAGCACCACAGTTATGTGGTACATAAACAAGCAGGGAGGAACACATTCTTACCCCCTATGCAGACTGGCCATGTCACTTTGGAACATGGCCATGGACTTACAAATGGAACTACAAGCTCAGTACTTGCCAGGCAAGGAAAACACGCTGGCAGACAACCTAAGCAGGAATATGACAGATCCACACGAATGGAAGTTGCATCCAAAAGTTTTTACAGAAATAATCCAAGAATGGGGAAGGGCAGACATAGATCTCTTTGCCTCCCACAAAAATCATCAGTTGACAAAATTCTGCTCAAGGATCTTCCATCCAAAGGCCTGGAGAGTGGACGCTCTCTCTTTCAGTTGGACATCAATGATAGTGTATGCCTTCCCACCCCTTCCTCTGCTGCCCACAGTTCTATTGAAGACCAGAGCAGACAGACCAAAGATGATCCTCATTGCTCCGGACTGGCCAAGGCAACACTGGTACCCACTCCTGAGGAGCCTGACACATTCCCCACCATGGACCCTGCCTCTAATGCCTCTTGTTCTGACTCAGCACAGCTTTAAAACTCTTCACAGTCAGCTAAAAACACTCAATCTAGCCGCATGGAAGATTCCTTAGCATCACAGTAGGCCCTACTCTCCAAGGAGGTGCAGGATGTCATTTTGGAGGCCAGAAGGCCATCAACTAGAAAAGCTTACTCCACAAAATGGAAACGTTTTTGTGTCTGGAATGAGAAAAATGGCCAGGACCCTGGAAAACTGAATTTACCTCAAATACTACAATATTTGGCTGAACTGCTAAACAGTGGACTTTCTTTCTCCTCCATCAAAATCCATGCCTCAGCCATTTCTGCAGAATAGAACACTGATCCACCTTTATTCTCTCGCCCTCTCTTAAGACAGTTCCTCAGAGGGGCTAAGAATTTAAGACCTCCAAGGAAACAACCAATACCTGCTTGGGATCTTAATTTAATTCTGGAAAAACTGACCTTGCCTCCCTTTGAGCCAGCTGCCTCATCAGATTTGCAATATTTGTCCTGGAAAACAGCTTTCCTTCTGGCTATCACCTCAGCTCGTAGAGTTTCAGAATTACAGGCTCTCATGGCTGTCCAGCCTTTTATCATCTTCCATCAGGACAGAGTTTCCTTGCGAACCAACCCGTCCTTTATGCCTAAAGTGGTATCCAGGGTAGCTTTAAATCAGGCCATACATTTACCTACTTTTTATCCTAATCCTCAAAACAAAGGGGAGAGATTACTACATTCCTTGGACATCCACAGACAACTGCGTTATTATTTGGACAGAACAAAGCCTTTCGGAAAATCAGAACAGCTCTTTGTGGCCTATGCAGTAGGAGCTCAAGGAAAGCCAATTTCCAAACAGACAATCTCAAAATGGATAGCCCACTGCATACGCTTTTGCTATTCCTTTCATGGCAAAACTGTACCTACAGGCATTAGAACTCCTTCCACCAGGGCCACTGCCACCTCTGCAGCCTTCCTCAGAGGAGTGCCTACCAAGGATATTTTGGAAGCAGCCACTTGGAGTTCTGTGCATACCTTCTCCAGGCACTACAACCTACCATTATACTCCAAATCTAGAGCAGGCTTTGCCACTGCAGTCTTGCAGGGCATTTTGGCTCCTCCTAGTTCCACCTAGTGCCTACCACCCCTTTCTTAGCTTTGGGATTTTACCCATCTGTTATGACTGCAGCTGTATGCACGATGAACATAGTACAGTTTTGTACCTACCATAAATGTAGATGTTCGAGTGCTAATACAGCTGCAGTCCAGGTTTCCCTCCCTCCTTCCCATCTTGGGACAGGCCTATAGGCTAGCACATCCTCATACAACCTGATTTGGGTATTCATTTATGATGTATTTGCTTGCAACTACTGTATTTTGATTATATTGCACTGCATTATTACACAAATTTATGTATTGCCTTCCTTCTGGGGGCACCTGACATCTGGGACAAGAAAAACTGAAGAAAATGGCGTTGGCTGATTCCTTTATACCCCTGTCGCACTGACGTCAGGGAAGAAGCAACGACAACCGACGCCGGACCTAGACTTTGGAATTCGGCCGACCGAGGACCCGCCTGACGGCAGGAGAACCCATCTGTTATGACTGCAGCTGTATTAGCACTCGAACATCTACATTTATGGTAGGTACAAAACTGTACTTTAGTTGTCTTCCTCTCGCCTTCTTTCTTGCGTCCCTCCCTCCTGCCCTCTAGCCTGGACAGACTTGAAGGTCTCTGAGTCCTTCTCTTTCATGATACATAGTTTTATTCAGGGTTACCCGTATCATGAGTATTACCAGCAGGGAGACCGTATTTTCATATAATGGCTTATTTTTTGGTAACAATAAAACTATACTATGTGTTAGCTGTCAACGAGATCTGGGGAGTTAGCACATGGTATTGTGGGATATAGGGCTGCCTCGAGCCGGTAAAAATAGCTCTCAAGCTATAGTATAGGCCGAGTCTGAGCCGAGGGTCGGCTCCGAACCCATCCAGCAAGAAAGAAGGAGAGAAGAAGACAACTAACGTGGAATGTTATGGTAGGTACATAACTTCTTATTATACATTAAAGGTGGGAAGAATAACCTTTAATGCAATGATGCTTTCTATAATTTCTTTAAATGCCAGTGGTCTCACAGATAAACACAAAAAAGAAAGAGCAGTGAACAATATAAAAAAATGCAGAGTGCAAATAGCCATGCTTACCAGAAATTCACTTGGAAAGAACTAAACATGTAACTTTAAGAGAGACTTTTTCAGTATGATTATTCAGCAGAATACCTGGGACAAAGGAAAAGAAGAAGAATATTAATTCAACAGGAGCTCCAGTAGAGATAGGAGAGGAAAACAAAGATGATAACTGTTGATTTGTGATGCCAGTACTACTGTCAAGGAAGGAAGATTGTACTGGCATGTATTTATATTCCACCTAAAACTGGTATAAATGAGTTTAAGAAAATTCTGGGAAAAATAACCAGCTTTCAGCAGGGATTATAACTTATAGGTGGGGACTGGATTTTTTTTTTTTTTTTTTGCAGCAGTGAAGATGTGTCAGTGGGGCCCAGAAGTGAAAATATAATGAATTTATGAAAATATTTGTTATGGAAGATGTGAATTCAGTGCTATGAATTCGGAGTGAATTGGCATATTATTCCCCAAGATACAAGAACTGGGTTAGGCTAGACAAAATTTACATTTGACAGAAACATGTGTATTTAATTGAAAGTATTGATACACACCCAATAACTATTTCAGGTCATGCAAAATAATTAAAAGCAAAAAATGCTAATAAACGTAGTGAAGTACAAAGACAGCTAAACTATATAAAAATGCTTTATTAATTAGATAAACACTTTCGTCCAACTATTAAATTTAATCTTCATCAGATAACAATATATTCACAAAACCTTTAGCATGATTCAGACAACAGAAAGTAGAAAGGGCTGTCCTCAAGCTTAGGGAGCCTACAACAAGAAAGATAACGAGATCCTGTAGAGGTATTTGAAATATTTCAGACATTCTATGAAAGTCTGTATAAAACTGAGAAATATGGAACTCAAGAAAAGGTACAAATGGAAATGTTTATGGACGAATTAAATATGACAAGGTTAGAGGTAGATGAGGCTCACTTATTAACGGGATAGGAGGAGATGAGATAAAAATAATGATGTATAACCAATCCACAGGAAAGTCCCCAGGAATGGATGGCTTCTGTGGAAGATTGGAAACTGGGAGGGAAAAAAAACTGATAAAGGTCTGGAAGGTTGTGTTTAACATTATTTTAAGAGGAGGAGAAGTACCAATATCCTGGAAGAAAGCGGTACTATCTGTAATACCTGAAGAGAGTAAAGACCTAGTCAGATCCAGCTTCACACATGCCCATTTCAATACTAAACCATGATTATAAAGTGTTTATGTCTACAATGGCTAAAAGAATGACAAACATAATGCCAAAATTGGTAGATATGGTACAGTTTAGTTTTGTGCAGGGGAGGCACACATTTGACAAAATTAACAGAACATTGATGATCCAGAGGGAAACAGAATGTAAGAAAATACCACTGTTGCTGGTGGGGCTTGATACAGAGAAAACATTTGACAGAGTAAGCTGTGAGTTTATGAGTAGGGCAATGGAACCATTTGCATTCCCTGATAAAATTATAATATAAACCATAAAAGCATGAACGGCTACCACAGCAGCAGAAATAAAACTTTAATACAACCATAAAACAATAAAAACAATGAATAAGCACTTTTGCTTTAACAAAATGCTTCATCAGATTCATACCAACAGAACCAAATCTGATGTTTAAATACATAAAACCATTCAATTAGAACATATCATGATCATCTAAGATCTCAATTTTCTCCCTTTTAATATAGGTCTTAAAAGTAGACAACAATTTAAACCTGAATATTCGTCTGCCTGCAACCTAAGTATCCATCTAGTTTCAGACATCTGCAGCATTTGACAGAGTAAACTGTGAGTTTTTGAGTAGGGCAATGGAACAATTTGCATTCTCTGATAAAATTATAAGGTTGATTAGGAAGATATATGAGGGATCGGAGGTGGAAGTTAAAGTGAGTTGGTTCTGTATTGATAATTTCTGCTTGAGAAGAGGAACCAGGCAAGGGTGTCTTCTTTCCCCTTTGCTATTTGCATTATATTTAGAATCATTGACAAAGAAAATAAGGGACTCAGAAATTAAAGGATGTAATTGGCATGGTACTCAAGGAAAAGCTGACTCTTTTTGCAGGTGATATTATTTTGTACCTGATAAAAACAGAAAAGGACATTTCAGTATTGTGGAACATTTTGAGACAGTTTCAAATGTTTTTGGGATGCAAAATTAATGAAGCTAAAATAAATACAGTAGCTGTAAATTATGTACCTACACAAGAATTGGTTTAGCAATACCCATATCTATGGGGACATGATAAAATGAAGTACTTAGAAGTATGGAATAAAAATTATTCTAGAGTGGCAGCTAAGGATATGCGGGAAGAGGCTAAACAAAAGATAATACAAAAACTGAGAAATTGGAAGCTCTGTTATATGGATATGGGTAGTAAGATATAAGCAGTTGAAATGTTTTTAGTCCCTTTAGTCTTATACACACAGGTCAGGCATATTTTTATCATCCACAGGAGAAGTTATGGATAGCAATTAATAAAGAGCCGAAGGATTTTATCTGGGAGGAGAGGACAGCATGTGGGATAAGCTGATTCTTCCAAAAGAACAAGGTGGATTGAGATTATCTGATTTGAAGGGGTATTTCAGAGCTACAGAGTTAAGGCTCCTATACATAGCACAAGAATACTATAATTCATAGTGGAAAGATATGATGATGAAACAGGGAAGAAGGTCAAAAAATAAGGAGAGACTGGGATTTTGGATGCAGGTCTTTAAGGAGAATAACAGGAATTATACATAATATTATATTCCTAAAGTAGCAGAAAGTAGTCTAAGAACTAACCCAACACAGGAATGGAGAAAGGAGATTCTGCCGACATGGATGACTGCAATTAGGGATACAGACAATAGGCAAGAGGTGACTGGAATTTATTGCAGAAACCTGGCAAAGGAACCAAGGTGTTGGGAGCAAATAAATAGAGAAGGAAATAGACTGGGAAGACGCCAAGAATTTATTTGGACTGCAGGTTAGAAATTGCCTTCCCTATAAAGGACTGATATCAGAGTAAAGGCAAAGAGAAAGAAACTGGGGGTGTCCTAAATAAAGGACCAGCACTTGTGGAGTTTTTAGTAGAATGTAGAACAGAAGTTGCTGTTTAAAAAGGAATAATTAATAGAGCATATAAAACATTGCATAACTATAAGAATCAGTGAGAGAGATTAGAAAGGATTGGGAAGAGACTGGGTAAGCAGTTTACAAAGAAACAATTGGGGGGTATATGCATGTCTCCCAGATATGAAACAACATCTAGAAGATTTAGGATTTTTGCTTTGAAATGTTTACATAGGTATTTTTATACCCCAGGTAGACTCCAGAGAATTTTTCCTCAGATAGACAGCAAGTGTTGGAGGTGTGATGGAGGAGAAAGAGGTAATGGTGAACAGATTTTCTGGGAGTGTAATGAGCTGGCAGACTTTAAAGATTCCCCTGCGGTCTACTCTAGCAGAGATACTAGGTGAACAAATTGATGTATCTAGGGAAATTATTTTTCTGAGGTGTGAATCAGAATTGCGTATACATACTAAGGCCTTGCTGAGTCTAATTATGGTGGCTGCCAAAAAAGCAATTACTAGAAAATGGAAGTCAAAGTCTAAACCAAATGTACTAGAATTAGTGAATTTAGTAAAAGAGGTAAAACAACTAGAACTGGGTTCTTTAGAAAAGAGTAGGAGCAAATTACATAGAAAAAAATGGAAATTGTGGGAAGAATACAGAAGGGGAAAAATGAAATGTAAAATAAGGCAGAATTTAGTTGAGCTCTATAATTTCTGATGGGCAGTGATTGGTTAGATTATAAGTTATGTATAATGCTTGCAACTAAAATAACGTCAGTATGGTTTGTGATGCCACTAAGATTTTGTCAATATGGTTTGTTTTCATGTATGTAAAAGTGTGATTGCTTGTGTCATAAGTGATAATTTAATAAAGATTTTTTTTGTGTTTAACAAAAAAAAAAAAACAGTGCAGACATAGCTGGACCAATAAGCATGACCATAGCTTCCATTTTTTTATCTGCCTCATCACAGCTTCTTGATCGTTTCACTTTGGATGGATGCTTTCTCCATCACTGTACAAAACCTTTCAATAAATAGACACTGTCTTTCAAATTTTGGGAGTGCACAGAAAAATAAAATCCATCCCTAATGTCTCTGTTGAACAGGCACCGTTTATTGAGCGTGATGAAATTACATTTACTTTATTGGTGTTGTACTTCCCAGCAAGGTGCTGGGTGTACTTTAGTGATTAATTATCAGTTGTAATGTATTCCAGACAAACCACAGAGCACCACTTTGTTACAGCCTTACTGTTCCTTTAAACATAATTGCAGTACTGAATGTCTTGCATTAAGCAGCACAGTTAAGAGATTAAATGTGTTGAAACACTGTCGGGTACAGATGATGTAACATTGTGTTACTACTGTAGCTTCATTTTTGTGCTTTTAACCCAATTCAGTTTGTTACACCAACTGCTTGGCTTGTCTGAGCTTTACCATGAGTGGTGTGGAAATGTACGCCTCTCACAGGCACTGCAAATGAATGAGATAAACTAATACAGGGCCAGTTCCTAGACTCTAATACCGTCATCAGCGCTCAGTCCTTTCCACACCCATTGTATGTAAGACAGCATAATTTTAGATGAAGTCAGAACATTGTTGTAATGCCAGATCAGAGGGTAACATCTTTCCATCACCATTTCTTCAGGCCATATCTGAAACTGACTCTTTTACTGAACCACATCACATAATGTACCCACATCTTGATCATTAGTCAAAGGTTTCTAGATTTCTGGGAAACGCATCTTTTCCTCTTATCAGTGTCACACTAATGAAAATGGCCAGAACACCTCCTTGTCTTTCCTAGTGGAGGACTTGATCTTCACAAAGATTATTGATTTGATGACAGAGAACTAGGTATTTGTCTTCACAAAGCCATACTTCCTTTTGAAGTGTTTATATCAACTGGGCTTGTCATCAGGATGTAGGGGCAAGTCATTCCTCTAGTGATAAACTGCTTTCGCTGTCATGACGTCAAGAAGTATGAATGGGCACACGGAACAGTAGATTGATTTTTTAGCACTTCTGTGGGCTACTTTGATTTGACTGTCAATCTCAAGGTAAATTGACACTAGTTAACTTAGCTGTCCATGCAAAACAAAAAGGGCCTCAACACATAATCAGACAGAGACTATTTACAAGGATATTTCGGACATTTTGGTATGTCTATTAGCTAGTATCACCAAGAGAGAGAGAGAGATTAGTTCTTTTTAATTAATTAATTCTTATTCAAATTACTATAGTAACCTCCTGATACACTTCATGGATAGAGAATACATAACTGAATGCAGATGCTATGTCATTTTTTTCCATAGTATGTTTGTTTATGTACAAAAAAATTGGATTTAAAAATTCGTCTTGTGTGGACACTGGAAACCTCTGGACTGGCTGCTGAAGGCATGAACTACAGCAACAGCAAAAGTTCTGGCCATCTCAAGCTCCTACCCTTGTCCCATAATACATTGCTCACAGCTATCTGTCCATATCTTGTTGCCAACATTGTCACTGATTACTCCAAGCTAACTCGAGCCTTTTTTTATTCATTTATTTTTTGTATATTCCTTGTGGGAACAGTAATTTGTTTTTCTTAATTTTACTCATTGACGAGCCTATAGAGTCAGTCTTTTGTAACCTCCATTACATTTCTAGCCACTTTTTTCATACGCTTACTCAAACTTTTCAACTCTCATACTCTCATCTCCTGCCATTTTAAAAAAAAAGAAACTCTTTCACTAGTCTGTCACTATCCTTGTTTTAGACAGTCTAAGTAATAAATCACATTTTATAGTGTATACCTTTTGTAATCTACAGGCTGTTACTGTTCTGAAGTAATGGAGAGAGAGTAAGGCAACTAGGTTGCTAACAGCATAGACATATGATCCAACCCCAAGACCCACACAAGCTTTCCATTGTGTTTTTGGGGTTGAGCATCTTGAATCTGAATACATCATGTACAAAAATGTCAGCTGAAGAACCCTTTTAGACAGAATAAATTATTTCTGAAAGGATTGCTGAAAGGAAAAGCTCCTAAAGAAAAGTAGAAGAAGAAAAAAGATAACCCAAGTGATAGAGATCAACTGGTAAGACCAGAGGAAAAAAAAGGAGATTAGATGGAAGTGAGTCTACCAATTTAGAAAAATTGTTTCCGGCCAAAGTTCCTAGGGTGATCGCTTCTTCTTCTTCCACTTGTCCAGGGCTCCAGTTCATACCACTCCTTCATGTTCTGCTTTATCTCCTCATCAGATCAATAGGAAACTTCTCCTTAGAACAGGTGTTGTCCTGTGTCTTGTCTTTCCTTACCACATAAGCTGTGTTTTTCCTTCAGTTAGCTTGGGATAAAGATGATAATTGCTTTTGTGAAGGCTCAACTTCAGTTTGGCGTTCTCTCCCCCCTTGATGTCAGTAGTGGTGAGAGATGATGTTGTCACACCTAACATTATTGTTCTTCCTAGCCTGGCCCAGTTTTAGCATTGGAGTCCCAGAACCAGTGAGAAATCCTGTGAGGATACTTTTGGTTTCATAGGATTCAGTTTCTGTGTTGTTGATGCCTTTGCAGTTGGTAGATCTGTTGCATCTATGTCACTGCCAACCCCACTAGACCCGAAAGGACTGGAGTCGAGAGTTGCCTGGAATCAACTATGGTACTGAACCTTTTGATGCCTATCAATGCTCTTGTTTGATCCCTTCATGTTGAAGCCCACCTTAGTGGTGCCAACGATCAGCACTGAAGGTGCAGCATTGATATGGTTGACAGTGATGGATGTGGCCCCTTGTTTTTCAGTGGAGTTGTCAGCATTCAGGGGACTAGATTAGTGTAGACAAGCACTTTTTCTGCCATTTCCTCCTTCTCACACCATTAACTCTGAACCTTCTAGCTGCACATCAGCCTTGCCCCATAAGACAGAAGGTCTTGAATGTTTACAAGACCCCCCCCCCCCAATCTAGGTTTCCTTCTCATGTGGAGAGTTCAGATGAATCTCCACCTGGCCCTCCTAGAAAACAGATATACAAGAGGAAGCAGTTAGACTCCCCTTAAGAGTCTCCCTCCCTTGACATGGATCTTGATGATGAAGAGGTTTACTCACAATCCCCTTTGGAAGACATCAAATTCAGTGAAGTATTGGAAATGATAAGGCAGAGGATATCTTGACCCATTGACCCCACCTTTTCTGAAGAAAAGATTTTTATCCCCAGCAGCCTGGACACTATCCTCCACCAGACAAACTTATAGACGTGGTCTGTTCCAAAGTCTGGAGGGAGCCAGATGCCATTGAACCCATCCCCCAGAAACCTGGCATAGTGCTACAGACCCCCAGGGATAGGCCTCACTGGAGTAAGGGGCCTCTTGTTGATTCCATAATATATAGTATTACTGATGTTAAGTGTGTAGTACTCTTTCCATCATGACAATGACTTTCTTGGTGCACATGATAAGATTTCAGAGGGACCATATGGATAAACAACAATGAGAGTCTGAAGCAACTGCCCATGGGTGACCTGTAAAAGCAGTTGGAGACCCAGATGGCCACCATCAAAACTATTGCTTTGCTGTCCTTGCAACTGTTGTATAATGCATAACTACTCCATCTGTTGCATTATGGAACTGTGCATAAAGCAACAGATGGGGTAGCTATGTTTGGGGCTCAGGCATTGTAGTGCAAAACTTGCCTGACTTCATCTTTCAGGATTTGTGGAACACTTCAGGGAGGCCTTCATCAGTGCTCCTTTTGATGGATCTTGTCTTTTTTGCACAGAAGGTTAAGGATAAGCTACAGCAGTGTGAGCAAGTGGGCAAAATGCTTAGAGCAGTTGGGGTTAAGTTCTTGACTCCCAGCAGTCTTTCCAAAGGAAACAAATGGAGCCAGGAAAATTTGGTTTTGTAAATCCCAGGACTCTCAGAAGAAGCAACAATTCAATAGAGGCTGCTATGGCATTGGGAATTTCTATGGTAGCCACCACCAGAGAGACAGAAGTAGAGTGCAACAGCAAGAATTTTGTAGCCTCTCTGCTGGATCTAGGCAGTATGAACTCTGAATATTTGCCTAACTCTCTACTTTGGAGACAGTCAGGGGGTTGTCTTTCTGTGTATCCCCTTGTGTGGCTGGTCATCATACAAGACAGTTACATCACCTGTTATAAGTCTGCCCACAAGAACTGCCCTTGTCTAGTTGTCAGTGCCACCTTGTCAAAGGAGGGTGACACAATAGGAGGTGAAAAACCTTCTCAAAAAAGAACCATCTTGGATGTCCACAAGACTAGAGGACCCAGATATTACTGAAGATTCATCTTGCCCAAAAAAGATTCCAAACCTCAAGCCATTTCTAAACTTCAACCATTTAAATTTGTATATGTGAAGGAGTCATTCTTGTTGTTCATTGTGCACTCTGTCCTACCATGCTTGCAGGCAGGAGATCAGATGTGCTGCATGGATCTTCAGGATGCATATCTACACATCAAAATAGCCAAACTTTCTAGAAGATGCTTACATTTTCAGCTGAGAAGCAGTCACTATCAATTCAGAGTGTTGCCTTTTAGTGTCACCACAGCCCCCAGAGGTGTTCACCAAGTGCATGACCCCAGTAATTGCCCACATGTATCTGCTGGGAAGAAAAACATTCTCATACGTAGATGACTGGTCCATTACTACATTGACAATGGAAAAACGTATTATGGCAAGACAGTAATTGCTCCAACTGTACCTTTGCTTGGGGATCTCGGTTAACCTACCAAAATCCCAACTAGATACTTCTCAGTCACTAGCATATATAGCCTGACATTTGGGCATGGTAAAACAGTTGCCCATTCTTCCTGTAGATAGAATCTTTGCAGTATTTCAAGCAGTGTTAAACCTCTCCCGAAACCCAGCTCCAGGCACTGCATCAGTTTACAAATTTCTAGGCCTTATGGCAGCCTCCCTTAAACCAGACTATGCAGTGTTGGCAAGCAATGGAACATATGAAAAGAAAAAAAAACTTTCAAAGATTTACAGACAACACCTGTCCTTTTGGAAAATCCTGGCAAATCTCACTTCTGGGACCCCTTTTATTCACCTTGATCCTAACAACATTTTGACAATGGAAACATCCTTACTGGGGTGGGGGTGGAGGTGCTTTTCTTGAACAAGACTGCCCAGGGGATGTGGACCACAGCCTAGGCCAAGTTGCACATAAATGCCTTGGAGATGATAGGAGTCTTCACTGCATTGCAGGCCTTCCAAGATTTCAACCCCCCCCCCCCAAGTTGTAATGTCCATCCATTATGACAACATAGCAGTGTTATGCTGCATCAGCAAACAGAGAGCAACTTGTCTATTTCCTCTGTGCTGAGAAGCCATGTGGCTTTGGGAGTAGATGTCTCTTGACATTGCTTTCTCGCAACAATACATATTTATGGGACATCAAATGTAATTTTGTACAGGTTGAGCAAACAGAGTCTACTTACTAAAGAATGGTCTCTCAACAGAAAAGGAGGAAATTCAATAGACATTAATAGCTTTAGACCTTTAGAAATCTTAGTTCCCCTCGACAAAATACTTTAAAAATCTAATCAAAAACAGTTGCTAGACTTTCTCCTGCAGGAAGAACTCCTTATCTCCTATGCAACATGGCTTCTGTCCTTCAAATAGTACTAGCACTGCCCTTTTAACCTATATAGATACTGTCAGTAAAACTAGAGATAATGACAAACTAGTCTCTTCCTTATTTCTAGGTTATCTAAAGCTTTCGACACAGTTTGGCACAACAAATTTCTACTTCAGATGTCCTCACTAGGTCTGTCTCAGCCCACCCTTCTGTGGTTCAAAGTCTATCTTTCAATAGGTATCAGTCAGTAAAATGGCATTCCACGCTCACTTCTTACCTCCCAGTCACCACCAGTGTACCACAAGTCTTTATCCTTGGACCCCTCCACTTTAACATTTTCACCAACACCCTCTATACTTCCACACAACAGGCCACCCTAATACAATATGCAGATGATTCCACCTTCATTTGCATGTGTGACAACATGGCACACCTCCAAAAAATAACTCTGGAAATGTTAACAGCCACTGACACATGGCTTTGTAACTCACGAGTCATGCTCAACCCAAAAAGATCAAACTCTACTTTTTCCCCCCAAATCCTTGTCTCGTAAAAAAACTAAATTTAAAGTCCTCTCTTTTGATAATACTGTGACGTCCCCACTCTGGGCCAGTAATCAAGGAGCTTGAATCCTCATCACTGGCACTGGAGAGGTATGTTCACTTGGAACAAAAATGGAGACACACAGTATTTCTAGATGAAATCCATTTCAGTCACTTCTCATTGCAAACTGTTAGGGGTGATAGTGGATGTTGAGCTTACATTTGACCTGCACGTACAAAATTGCATAAGAAAGACACATGAAAAACTTTCTCACTGACACAATTGAAACTACACTTGCCACTACTCATCTCTTCCCCATTCTTCTTTTTGGCACTCCCATCCTTACTAACCTCTAGTCTTCACAAAAATTAAAACTTAATGTTATGACAAAGTTGCTAAATTTGCAGCGCATACACCTTTTAGAACCCACCACTTTATAGTACTGAAGAGCCTTAATTGGTTAGAGCTGCCACATCAACTAACATGTACGCAATATTTTACCACCTATAAAATTATCCACCATCCATATGCCTGTCCAGCACTAAAAAAACATTCTACACAACTGTGTACCCAGTCAGTCATTGCGATTCAGTGACCAAAAAGTACTGTCTGTTTACAAACCTAGCAAATCCTCTGGGCATTGTCTGGACTCGTGCAAGATTTCTAAGGCCTGGAACTCCTTACCGGTATCCGTCAGGTCTCTATCCTCCTCCCATCTTTCAAAACCATGCTGAAAGACTTCCTAGCGGATATCTGGCTCTATTCTTGCCTAAAACCAGGATAAACTATATCCCTAATTGTGAACAAGCACCTTTTCATTCTTTATACCTCCTTACTGCTATCTAATTCCCTGACTTTCTCTGTAAATATACCATAAGTCTATTTTCCCTCACTTTATATTGCAATTCCTATTTATATTAGACTAACTTGCCTTTAATTTCTCTACACACTGTCCAAAATCTCTCTAAATATTAAATGATAGCCATATACCTTGTATCGATTCTTAATAAATGTTTTTATATTATGCCTAATTTGTTATAATTATTTAAACTGGAGGTTTTTTTTGTTTTACTTTTGAAGATCATAACTCTATTGTTCTTAAAATGTTTTGTAATAATTTGGAGCTTTTCTCCCTGGGCCTTCTCTGAAAATGGGCTTTTAATCATTTAGATTTTCAAGGTAATCAAATGTCAGTAAATAAACACACACTTTGGTTGTCCTAAAATTATTTTCAAAAATAGGGAAAGCCTTGTTGCATTCTCTTGATGCTGCACCATCTAAGACCAAACGCAGCAATTTTTTTCTCTATCAACCCTCGTGTGTTAGCCCCCAAGAGACTTAATCACCCATGATTGGCTCCAAGGGCTCATTTATGCATTTTCTCCAGTGCCACTCATAGCAAGATTCCTGCAGAAAGTGAATATGTACAAAGTTGGGGTCATTGTTGCAGGCTTATTATCAACACTACAGATTTGGTTCTCTCTGCTTTGTTCTCACTTGAGAGAAATATTCTTTCTTTCACAGCACTCCCAGTTGCTGCCTAAAACTGCCCAGTCACTGTCACCTGGGCATTCAGTCCCTTCAATTACTGGCTTCATTTCTCCAGTTCCATTAATGGCCAAGGTTTCAACGCTATCTCTACAAGTGATGGACTTAATTACAGTCTCAGAAACTGTCACTGAAGAGAATTTACAGTGACAAATGGATTGCATTTTCCTTATAGGCATGCAAAATGTTCATCCTTTCTCAGCCCTGATTTCTCGGGTGCTAACTTTTTTGTCAAAACTCTTTCAAAAAGGGACTAGCTACTTCTCCATTCATTTTCATTCAGTAGCAATAGCTTCCTACCAATAAGGTTTTGCATCCTTTTTATTAGCCTCCTACAAACTCTGCAAGCATTCCTAAAGAGAGTTTTTAATTCCAGGCCCATCCCTACACTGCCTTTCTTCACCCTGGGATCTGAGTTTAGTTTTAGAAAAGTTAACTTTACTTCCTTTTGAGCCTGTTAATACAGCTAACATTAAATTTCTGTCTTGGGAGGCCTTTTGCTAGTGACAATCACATTGGCTAGAGCCGCTAGAAGATTGTCAGAGGACCAAGTACCACTTGGAATTAATCCATCTTTTATGCTAAAAGTTGAGACATAAGTTGAGCTAAATCAATCCATTCACTTACCTTGTGTTTTTTCAAAAATGTTCCAGCAAAGGAAAATGTAGACTTCACCGACTGGCAGTACGTAGACAACTCTAATTTTGCCTTCAGAAGACTAAGGAATTCAGAAAGGATGACCAATGATTTGTCTCCTTTTCCAGACTAAAAAAAGACCGAAAGGTGACTAAAGTTTCCTTATCAAAGTTATTGGACTGTATTACCATTTGGTATGCTTCTGGCAACAAATCCCAAGACTGCATTCTGTTAGGGCTCAGATTTCCTCGGCATCTTTCTTTCAAAATCTGGTTGTGGTCAAAATTCTTGCAGCAACTACATGGTCTGCCTTGCATACTTTTGTGAAATACTACAGTTTGGATACTCTTTCCAGGTCTAGTGTCTCGTGTTGGACTTTGCATTCTTAGGGGTATTTTATCTTGGTACTAGCCAAAGTCTGCCGGGGACTCTGTCCATAGGTTTCTAGTGTTTGGAAAGGTCAAGCTTAAAACACATAAGCTATGTACTTAACACTGTTAGATTTAGTTGTTATTCATTTGGATACTGGAAGCCTGTCACACATCTATCCCCTTCCAAACTGCCCTGTCTGGAGGAGCCTAGAGATGCACCAGAGGTCTGTGATTAGTACCTGATTGCTAAAATCTCCAAGCAATCAGGTCTTCTATTTTACCTTTTTTTTTCCTACCATTTCATGTGAGATTGGTTTCTCTTGATCTGGAAAGTTTGCTGAGAGTAGTGCATTATAAGACAAGGGAAGGAGCTTGAGCTGATCTGAGTTTTTGTTGTTGCTGTAGACTTCACACCTTCAGTGGTCAAGCCACATGTTTCCAATGTCCAGACAGATGCTAACTAACTGTAACATTTTGGTTAAGTACATAACTTAAATTTATGTGGATAACAAATTAAGGTTTGTTTTAGATAGACAACTGTTAATCTGACGAGAAATATACAATGAATTATGCAGTAAGTTGCTGCATTTGTTAGCTGTAGTTATGGCACCTTAATGGCCAGGAATAAGTCAGTTCTGCTGCAGCTGAGGAAATTGTATAACAAATTAACTGTGATCAGAATTTGTGCTAGACTGCTGTTAAACATAATAGAAATAAAACTCTGAACCGTGTAGTAAGTTGCTGCATTTGCAGGCTGTGGGTTAATTAACATCATAGTTATGAGTCAGTCAGTTCTGGAGTTGCAGAAATTGGTCTGGATTAGTCACATACCTGCTTTTTTATCCATTTTTACAGCTGTAAGGTTGTGAAGAATTTATTGTAACATTTGTTTCATCCTATTCTCCACTTCCCATAAATGAAACTTTGTCCACTGACTTCCCAGCCAAGAATGAGGCATAAACGCCAACAGGCTGTAGCTTTAATTTATTTTAATACATGGTTAGCCATCTCAACAGTGCTGTGCATGTTATTTTTTTAAATACTGTCTAGGTCTGAGCACTCACAGGCTTATCATTTTTATGTGTGTGTGAGACAGATAAATATTTTAAAAGGCTGTGTTTATGATATCCTTCAAGGATGCATCTGCAGTCATAACATATGGGTTGTCCTGCCTCAGGCAGCCCTTCGGTCGGCCGGATTCCAAAGTCTGGGTCTGGCCTCGGCTGATGTCGCACTTTCCCTGACGTCAGAGTGCCTGGGGTATAAAAGCATCAGCCGACGCCATTTTCCTTGGTCTTTCTTGTCACGCGGTGCCCGAAGCAGAAGCTGTTCACAAGTGCCGGTCGGTCAGATCCAGAGATTTCAGCTACCGAAGACTTCGAAAAAAGCTAAGAAAACCGTTGGGGACTCTTTCTTGCCTCAGCCGATGTCAGACAAAGTAAATAATTGTTTAACTTGTGGGAAACAAATACCTCATAAGGATTTCCATTCTTACTGCCTTCCTTGCTTAGGCCCAGACCATGACGTATCAGCTTGTTTAGCCTGTGCCTCCTTCAACCGACGGACTCTTAGACGTCGGTCGGAGTTTGCAGAGGAGTTTTTTGGAACCGCTTTTGCTTATAAAATGCCGTCGGAGACTCCGACTTCGCATATGGTCAAAAAACGCAAGGAAAAGGACCGACACTCGCGGCCCGGGGTTTCGGCTGAAACCACGGCTAGGCCTACCGCGAGTGTCTCGGTTTCGGCTGAAACCGAGTCCACGGCTATTCCTACTACCGAAACCATACCTCCGACCACCGAGGCCAGAGAGGCCCCGGCTGAGTCGGCTTCAGAACTCCCTACCGAAGCTAGTGTTCAGGATTTGTCCGACACCATACCCTTGGACATTTCTACCCCTGCACGTTGGGCAGCTAGGCCCCCAGCTTCGATGTCTATTAAGGCGTTCTCCAGGGCTAAAGCTGCCAAACTTTCAAAAGCTATGCCTGCCAAATCTACATCCCAGAGGCCTTCCTCTAGCTCTCAGATCCTCAGTCTTGCTGAGGACCTTATCTCCTTAATTAGGGGTTCCCAACCTCACCCAGACAGGGCCTCCCAACCTCCTCCAGACAAAAGGCCCAGGACTGACCCCTCTGAACCTCACCCCTCCGATTACTCCACGGATGGATCTGATTTGTCAGACCACCAGGAAGGGGCCTACTCGCCTTATGAGGATTCAGATGCAGAAGAATCTATCCCTTCGGCCTCCCCCCCTGAAGAATTTTCCTTTGGGGAGACTTTACACTCCATGAGAGAACACTTTCAGTGGCAGGGTCAGGATTTCTCTTATTCTAGAAAAAGATTAAGGACCTTTTTGCATTTGCCCCAGCATAGGCCCTTAGCTATACCTCCGGTTCTAACTGTAATTGATGATGTGTACAATGATGTCAGTACTGCACCTGATTCACTTCCTCCGGCCCCCGCCAAACCTGACAGATATTACAGGGTCCCAGATTCTCACTTCCACCTGTATAAAGCCCATGCTGCAGACCCAGAAACTATTTCTCAGGGCCCTAAAGGGGTTGCAGCCGCTACTGCCAAAAATCCCCTACCCTCTGAAAGAGAGTCTAGAGCATTAGAGAGATGGGGGAAAAAAGGTTTATACATCTGCTACTCTTTCTGCCAGGGCTTTAAACTGTCAATTCCATATGATACAGTACCAAGAATTTTTGTTAGATCAGCTAAATAAGAAACTTTCTTCACCTGAACCCTTAGACCGTAAATCCCTTCAGGATTTGGTACACAACTCACAACAGGTCAGTAATCATTTCTTAAAATGTGGCTATGATGCACTGGAGGATTCATTTAGATCAGCTATGACTGGGGCAGTAATTCGTAGGCATGCCTGGCTGAAGGAGCAATCTTTGCCAGACCATGTCAAGGCTAAACTCCTCGATGCTCCAATGGAGAAACAACATTTATTTGGCTCCCCTGCACAGGAGATTCTAAAGAAGGTTGAAGAAAAAGCAAAATCTGTGCAAACAGTTAAAGATTTCCTGCAAGTTCAACCTCCAAGGTTCAGCAGAAACTGGCCTACAAAGAATTGGTCCTTTCCAGACTCCTCCAGAGCACAGAGAGGCAGAAACAGGCGCCCTAGAGGCAGAGGTCAAACCAAGGGCCCATACAGAGGCCGTCAGTGGCAGCCTGCCAACCAGAGGAGTAGTGCAACAGCTACAACTACTACCACTACTACAGGACAGACCCAATGACTTGACTCTGATTCCGCCTTCCAGGGATCAACTGGAAGCACCCTTGGGCGGAAAGCTGGCTTTATTCTCGAAAAACTGGCATTGCATTACAAAGGATACATGGACATTGCAAATAATAGACAAAGGATACAGGTTTCACTTCCATACTTTGCCAAAAAGAGGCGGAATGCCAAACCTTCCACCAAACCAGAAGGCAGAGGCTTTAAGACAAATCAGCAAGTTACTTCAGATGAAAGCTATAGAAAGGGTACCATCTACAGAACAAGACCAAGGATTTTACTCCAGACTATTCCTTGTGCCAAGAAAAGAAAATCAATGGAGGCCTATACTCGACCTGTCCGCACTGAACACTTATCTCATCGTACCAAAATTCAAAATGCTGACCCTACAGCAACTTCTTCCCATGCTGGGCAAGGAGTCTTGGCTGGTGACTCTAGATCTCAAGGAGGCATACCTGCACGTCCCTATCCGACCAGATTGCAGAAGACACCTCAGATTTCTTGCAGGATCAGAGCATTATCAATTCTCAGCATTGCCCTTTGGCTTATCTACTGCGCCCAGAGTATTCACGAAATGCCTGGCATCAGTAATTGCACACTGCAGACTTCAGGAAATTCAAATTTATCCATACCTGGACGACTGCCTAATACAAGCGGACAACAAGAAAAAATTGTTAAAGGACTTGGCCTATGCCATACACCTGCTACAAGCCTTGGGATACACAGTCAACATCCAAAAGTCAAGACTAGTACCATCCCAAAGGATAACCTTTTTAGGTGCGGATCTGGACGCAATCACTCAGATGGCTTTTCTCACAGAAGAAAAACAAAAACAACTTCCAGATTACTTCATGACTCTGACAAGACAAACTCAGCTTACTGCAAGGAAAGTCCTGCAGGCCCTGGGTTACATGGCATCCTGCATAATTTTAATTCCACATGCCAGGTTGCATATGAGGAAATTACAATTGTACCTAAGGAATGTATAGTCTCAACACAGTCAGTCTAGAAACCATGATACAAATCATTCCATGCCTTCAAAAGGAATTCCTGTGGTGGGCTCAGGCCTGCCAGTCCAACAGAGGGTTGCCTTTCAAAAAACCAAAACCAAGGCAGACCATCACCACGGACGCCTCAGACCGAGGATGGGGAGCACACATGGACAACGTATCCAAGGCCTATGGCCTCAAGGGCAGCTAAGCATGCACATAAACCAAAAGGAAATGCTGGCAGTAAGGCATGCAATCGAGGCATTCAGACCCTTCCTCCAGCAAGGGCATCTGCTAATACAGACAGACAACACCACGGTCATGTGGTACATAAACAAACAGGGAGGCACACATTCCTACCCTCTGCCGGATGGCTATGAATCTGTGGAACCTATGCCTGAATCTCAATATCCAGCTGCAGGCCAAATTCGTACCAGGAAAAGAGAATACACTAGCAGACAGCTTAAGCAGAACTACCATGGATGCACACGAATGGATGCTGCATCCAGACATCTTCAAACTCATAACAAAGAAATGGGGAATCCCAGAGATAGATCTGTTCGCCTCCCCACTCAACCACCAACTGAAGAATTTCTGCTCAAGGACATACCACCCACAAGCCTGGAGGGTGGACTCTCTCTTTCAGCTGGAATGCCCTAACAGTATATGCCTTTCCACCTCTCCCATTGATGTACAAGGTTCTACTGAAGATCAGGGAGGAACAGCCAAAAGTCATACTAATAGCTCCGGACTGGCCAAGACAACATCGGTACCCGCTATTGAGAAGCATGTCTCAGGCAAACTCATGGCCTCTTCCCCTATGGCCTCTTCTTCTAACACAGAACAATTTCAAGACCCTGCATCCCAACTTGAAAACATTGCAGCTAACTGCCTGGAAGATTCCTTAAAGCCCAACCAAACCGTTTTATCTCGGAGGGTGATGGACATTATCCTGGAGGCTCGCAGACCTTCCACAAGAAAGACATACTCAGCTAAATGGAAGAGATTTCTCATTAGGAGCGCATCAAAGGGCACAGATGTCACAGTGGCAAACCTAGCACACATCCTAGAATACTTAGCAGAATTGTTCCACAATGGCCTGTCTTATTCATCCATTAAGATTCATGCTTCAGCAATTTCAGCAGAATACAATATGGATCCACCTATCTTCTCACACCCTCTTCTCAGACAATTTTTGAGAGGGATTAAAAATGTTAAACCTCCAAGAAGACCCCCCCCTACCTGCATGGGATCTCAATTTTGTGCTGGAAAAACTGACACTACCTCCTTTTGAACCAGCAGCATCAGCAGACCTCCAGTTTTTATCTTGGAAAACTGCATTCCTTCTGGCAATCACTTCAGCAAGAAGAGTGTCTGAGTTACAGGCATTAATGGCAGTGCAGCCTTTTCTTATTTTTCACCAGGATAGAGTGTCACTGAGGACCAATCCTACTTTCATGCCAAAGGTGGTATCTAGGGTATCCTTGAACCAAGCTATTCACTTGCCTACGTTCTTCCCTAACCCACAGAACAAAGGGGAAAAACTTTTGCACACCTTGGATATACACAGACAACTACGCTACTATTTGGACAGAACTAAAACTAACAGAAAAACTGACCAACTTTTTGTAGCATATGCAACTGGGGTGCAAGGAAAAGCAATTTCCAAACAGACAATTTCTAAATGGATAGGAAATTGCATTTGTTTTTGCTACTCCTTTCATGGAAAGACAGCTCCTGAAAATATCAGGCCTCACTCCACAAGGGCCACAGCCACCACTACAGCTTTCCTACGAGGGGTGGCTACCAAGGACATTTTAGAAGCTGCTACTTGGAGCTCCGTGCATACATTTGCCAAGCATTACAATCTACCTTTATACTCCAGATCCCGAGCAGGCTTTGCAACTGCAGTACTGCAGGGGATCTTAACTACACCATAATTCTCTTAGGACATCCTCCCCCAGATTGGCTATGGTATTCTACCCATATGTTATGACTGCAGGTGCATCCTTGAAGGACATAGTACAGTTTTGTACCTACCATAAATGTAGATGTCCGATAGGTATGCATCTGCAGTCAGGATTACCCACCCACCTTCCCCTCAGTGGTATTCCTAGGGTGCTTACCCCTCTTTCAGCTAGCTGGGGGAATCTATTATGGTGTATTTGTTTGTTTGTTTATATATGTATATAATTTGCAAATGTTTGGAACTTTTCAGTCTTTATCCAAATTTAGCCTTCTTAGAGGGCACCTGGCATCTGGGGCAAGAAACACTGAGGAAAATGGCGTTGGCTGATGCTTTTATACCCCAGGCACTCTGACGTCAGGGAAAGTGCGACATCAGCCAAGGCCAGACCCAGACTTTGGAATCCGGCCGACCGAAGGGCTGCCTGAGGCAGGACAACCCATATGTTATGACTGCAGATGCATACTTATCGGACATCTACATTTATGGTAGGTACAAAACTGTACTTTTCTGCAGTTTATGGTAGTCTGACTTCCAAAGTCTCAACCTTCCCACTTTCATTGATCTTATCTGTTGTGTTGTGTAACCTATTAAAGCAGTTTCCCACTCAACATAGCAGTATTGCATGTGAGTAAACCTCCCATTTGGTGTTGTCAATTTTCATTCATTCCTCAAAAAATGGGTTCAGATCTGACCTTTAGATCTGACTCAGATGTTTTTTTACAGCTCCTGGTCACTTGAACTCTCAAGCTCCTCCCTTACTCGTAATGCTGTATCCCCTAACATACCTCATATCTCATTTGCCGCTTTCACTTTTGGACATGTTCACTTTGAGTTCTCAAGCTTTGGTGAAGTTAGTCAGTTAAGTGAACTGTTTAGCTGCTTATCTTCAGTTTCTTACATTTTACTTTATTCATATATATATATATATATATATATATATATATATATACATATATACATATATATAAAATGTATCTATATCTTCCCTCCCTACACTGATTTTAATTTATTTCTTAATACGATTGTTGGTATTTATTTCTGTTCCCGTCTGTATTATACTATCATTGGTAGCTTCTTTAAAAAAAATTTTTCTGTCTTTCTTTCTTCTTTTAGATAGATTTACAGTGTAAAATCCCAGAAATGCTTTCAGGCTTAAAAAAAAAATGCAAGCAGTATGGGCATAAACTTCCCTTCTGTGATTCACATGATTTTTGCATTTATTGCTTAGGCCCTGTTCATTTAAAAATTGACAGTAACATTTGCAAGACATTCAATCCTCGAGCGATTGTAGATCACAAAAACAAGTTAATTCTGAAAGGTCTACTTCCTACGACCTTTTGGGAGATGCTGTCCGGGGCTGTACCCCCCCAAACAGGACAAGAAAGAACTCAGAAAAAGCCCATCGGATCCGTCTGGATCTTCTACTCTACCATCAGATCAGATAATGGAGTCAGCTCAAAAACTGTCTAAAAAGTCAGATCCGAAGTCTAAATCTTTGGATCAGTTGGCACTGGAGGTTCATCTGATTCCTCAGATCCAATAACATCAGATCTGAAACACTTACCCATAACAAGGTATGCCCATCATCATTGGATCCTGTACCTTCCAGAGTGCCATCCCCTTTTTTGAAGAAATGCCAGTGTTCCATGGCCCCATCAAAAGCCTCATCCTCTTGTTCTTCCAGGAGCCTGACAGAAGCTGATGTGGATAAGATAGTGACAAAGTTTCTGTTGGCACAGATTCATATGGCAGTTCGCCTGGATTCTACCTCTTCAGGTCAGGAGGCCTTCTTGAGTACTAAAGCACCCATCTCAGCTCCTTCTCTGATCCGACTAGTGGTTTCATAGCCCTCGGATCTGAGTTTTCCTGGACCGTCTGTGTTGGATCTGAAGATTATGGTGTCTTTGGCTCAGACACATTCTTTGACTGCACTGGTTCCAAGCATGATAGAGCCAGGTGACTCTTGGAGCTGAAGTGCCATTGTTAAGTCTGAGGTGTTAGAGTAAACTCCAAAGTTGTCGGAGCCATCTCTGCCCCTCAGAGCCTCGGCATTGGACAGCTTGGCTCCAACGTCTGCCTCTGGTGGACTGCTTTCAGGTCAGAGGGAGCCAGTGGTCTGGACACTGTCTTCTTGGCTCCATTGGCCTCCTTCTCCCTGGAGCGTTCTGCCTTTCAGGTGGTGGAGCAAGTGCTTTCTGCTTCTGGATGATGGGCGATGACACCCCCTCTGATCTCCCTTCAAGATCCCATATGTCTCCATGCCTTGAGCCTCTTCATTCTACTCCACAGAGACAGCCAGCCCAAAGTCACCAGGCTATCCAGCAGGGTATACTTGTTTCTTCGATACTTCTCTGGAACATCCCACTGAAGAAGTCCCTAGGAAGAGAAAGTGTAAGAGGAGGCACTTAGACTGTCCTCAAAAGTCCGTCACTGAAGATACTGATTTGGATGAGGCGGGAAGGGTCCCCAAGATCACCATCTGATGATGTCTCTTTTGGAGACATTCTAGAGATCCTCAAACAAAGGGGTGGTTGGTCTACCAATAACCCTTCTCAACAGGAATCTGTATTCTGGAAGCCTTTGGGTCTGGCCCATCTACCTTCTGCGTGACTCTGCCCACTGAACAGCTCATTAATTTGATCTCTAAGCAGGTGTGGAAGGAACCATATACTGTTGAGCTGATCACCAAGAGACCAGACAGGATACTGGCCCCACAGATAGGTAGAGACTTTTGGAGCAAGGGAGTACCAGTGGATGCCATGGTCATGGCAGTGGCAATGAAGAAAGAACTTGCGGAACAGAGTTCAACTGTCCATCCCCCTAACAGAGAGTCTAGGGAGTTGGACAGATTTGGGAAGCGTGTATGTGCTTTAGTGACCTTTGCAGTCAGGTTGCTGAATTATCTGGCACATTTCACCAAGTTGCAGAGGGACTTGATTAAGGAGCTCTCCAAATCCCCCTTTGGGCCCATTACCTCTGAGGCACAGAGCTGTGTGGCCTCACAGTTGGCTACCCTACATTTGATCATGAATTCGTCCATGAGGTTCATTGCACATGCAGCTTGAAGGTACCTAAAGGTCGGTGGGTTCAGACATGTTCATTAGGAGGCATTCATGGATGTCCCTTGTGTGATTTTGCAGAGCCCTTCAAGTCCCAGGTTCCTTTCCAAGATCCACGTGGAGATAGTTTCCCCAGGGGCAGAGGGAGAACTCAAACATAGTTTCCCCAGGGGCAGAGGGAGAACTCAAACAAAAGACACTGCCCACAAAGCAAAGGAGGCCTGCAAAACCAGGGGTCCAGAGATTCTTTTTCTGACAGACCCTATCAGCACTCCTGAAAGGAGGCCTGATTGTCCACCTTTGGATGCAGTCAGGGGTCATCTATCCCTGCACCAGTGAGCCTGGCTAGACATTTCAAAAATATACCTGTGTGCAGAGGATTATTTGCAGACATATAATTCCCTTCTCCCCCCCTTAACAGTAAACAAAATTCCCACTGTTCCACCCCATTAGAGGAAAGCTGCAGGTCTAGAAATAGTCATTCAAGAGATTCCCCTCAGACCAGATAGAACCCAGAACTTACTCAAAATTCTTTTTAGTGCCAAAGAAAACAGGGGCTGATCTGAACAAATCAGTTCACTGTACAAAGTTCCGGACGATCACGGTTCAGTCCATTTTGCATTTCCTGCACAAGAATGACTGGATGTCCTCAACAGATCTGCAGGATGTGTACTGTCACATAAAAATGAACAAGTGATCCAGATGATTCCTACACTTATGGCTGGGAGCCAGTCATTACCAGTTCAGAGTTCTGACCTTTAGCTTCACCACAGCCCCCAGGGTGTTCACTAAATGCTTGACAGTAATAGTTCACTTGAGACTGCAGGGATTCTGGGTGTTTCTGTATTTGGATGACTGGCTCATAACCACTATGACCAGGCATCTTCTGATAAAAGCTCAAGATTATGTGCTCCATATTTGCTCTCATCTAGGGATTGTCATCGATCACAACAAATCTCAGCTAGAACCATCTCAGACACTAGAGTTTATAGGGGCCTAGTTAGACGTTGCCCATTCGATTCTCAGTTAGAGCGTCTTCTGTCTGTCGACATGCGTGAATGGGCGTTCCTTCGTTGAAGGTTGTGCGTTAGGCCCGGCAAGCCACCACTTAAAAATCTACTGCCAATCATTAGCGGACCGGAGTTTCCGCTGTGGCGACCCCTAACCGGGAAAAGCCGAAAGACCATCTTCAATACAGTATCAGTAAAAGCGTCTCTTTCTTTACCAAGAGCTCTAACTATTCAATTTCAAGTCAAAAAAATAATTCAGAATTTGTTGTCACCTCATAGCAAGATGTTGTCCTGTTATATTCTCAGCTAGAGCGTCTTCTGTGTGGAGGCATATGTGAATGGGGCGTGCCTTCGTTGAAGGTTGTGCGTCAGGGCTGGTAACACGGTATGTAAAAAAAAATCCAGTACCAATCATTAGCGGACCGGAGTTCCGCTGTGGTGAACCCTAACCAGGAAAAGCCGAAAGACACAAACAAACTCTATCAGTTCTAGTGATTCGACAAGCCTTGGAGTCAGTGTCAGCTGCAGTAGTTCTGGTAATGTTAGCAAGATAATCATATGAGCATTCTTCAATGGATCATAGTAACTCAGTGGTATATTCTACACCAACCTATGTCCATTCAGATCAAAATAACCCAAGCATGCAGAAATTACCTATTGTGGTGGATGCATTCAGATCAGATATTACAAGGCCATCCCTTTATTCACCCCCAGCCCAAAGCCATAGTGACCACAGACGCTTCCTAGATGGGGGGAGCACTTCTTGGGAAAGACAGTCCAATGCACACGGTCCCTTGAACAGGCTAATATGCATAGCAGTGTCCTGGAAATGAGAGCAGTTCTCCTAGCATTGCAGGCTTTTTAAGACTCTGTCCCTTCCGGTGCTGTTGAAGTTCAGATGGATAATATGTCAGTAGTATGGTACATCAACAAACAAGGTGGGACCAGATCTTACCCCTTGTGTCGAGAAGCTCTGAGAGTGCTGTAGTGGGTGATCTCATCCAGTCGATTTCTGATAGCAATGCGCAGTCTAGGGCAATCCAACATAATAGCCGACAAGTTGAGCAGGTCCATTTTGTTACCTCACAAGTGGTCTCTCAGCATGAGAGTTGCGGAAAAGATAGTCCACCAAAGGGGGCAACCTTGTTGCAACCTTTTTACATCTCCCCTCAACAACAAGTGTAGCAGGTTCTTTGCCCTGATCACCCCACTAGGGTAATCACCGAGAGACGCACTTCTCCATGACTAATCCCCCAGTCTCTGCTCTGTGTATTCCCCAATCCCCAAATTTCTTCAGAAAGCATCTTGATTGAAGAGCAAAACCATCCTCATTGCCCCTTATTGGCCTCGTCAGATTGGGTTCCCCTTTCTTTGGCCTCATTTAGTTCACTTGCCATGCATTCTGGATCCAATTCCAGACCTCCTGTCTGACAGACGTGATTCACCCAGACATTTCAGGCCTAAAGCTGACTCAGTGGTTTCTCCACTTCCATTGATAGCCAGGAAACCTAGACTCTCCTCCCTTGTCCGTCATATACTTTTATCTTCCCATAAAGCTTCCACTAGAAAGATTTAGAGAAGTAGATGGAAAAGACATAGACCCTTTCTCAGCACCAGTACATAATATTCTTGAGTCCCTGATGTCAGTCTTTAATGAAGGGGCTAGTTTGTCAACTATTAAAGTACAACTAGCTGCCATTTCAAATTTTCATAAAAGAATCGACAGTTCCACCTTAGCTTCCTCAAAAACTTTGTAAGGCCTTTATAAGGGTTACCCTTCTTCTGAGACCACCTTTTAAAGATACAACTCCACCATGAGATTTAAATTTAGTGTTGTAAACTTTGACTCAGTCTCCCTTTGAATCAGCAGCAAAATATGAACTAAAGTTTTTAACCAGGAAAACTATCACTTCTTTTTAGTTATAACCTCAGCTCAAAGACTTTCTGAACTTCAAGCGTCATCTTCTAAGCCTCCTCATTTAATATTTGATGCAGACAGAGTAGCACTATGAACTAATCATTCCTTTCTTCCTAAGGTGGTGCCAGAATCAAACATCAGTTAGTCCACTAATCTTTTAGTTTTCTTTCCAAATTTCACAAACAGATGAATACATGCTATATTTATTGGACGTTCACAGACAGTTAATTTTTATTTGCATAGTAGAAAGAATTTCAGAAAAACAGATCTATTGTTTGTTTCTTTCACTGAATTGAAATGGTAAGCCAGTTGCAAAAGCAACTCTAGCCAAATGGCTGGCTGACTGCATTTCCCTTGTCTATAACAAAATTTGGCTTGTCTTTGCTAAAACCTTTGAGTCCATTCAGTCCGATACATGGCTACATCATCGGTATTTTTATCCAGGTCTTCCATGGACGATAGCTGTGCATCTGCAACTTGTGGTAATCTTCATAACTTTATTACTCACAGCAAATTGGATCTATTCTGGAGTGGAAGTGCAGTCTTCTTCTCAACAGTACTCAGGAATATCCTTCCTTAGAGTTCTCCCAGGATTTCAGGCAGCTGGAGACTCTGTCCCAATTGTTGAGGAATGAATTAAAATTGACAACATCAGACAAAGAAGTTATGTACTCACCATAACGTTAACTCTGTGTTGTCCATTTTCATTCTTCCTCAACACCCAATTCCCCTACCTTTTTAGTTTATTAACTTCTGTAAGAATGAGAAGGTTATAAAGGGCCAGTGCTCCTTTGGTTGAGCTCCAGATATTGGTTCTTTTTGTCACAGTGTAATTTTTTTTTATCCAAAACTATAAACTAGCCAACAAGATCTAAGGTAAGTTAGGGGATAGAGCATTATGGATAAGGGAGGATCTTGAGAGTTCTAATGACCACAAGCTGTAAAAAAAATGTCCAAGTTTGATCAGAACCAAGTTGTTGAGGAAGAATGAAAATGGACTACACAGGTGGAATGTTATGGTGAGTACATAACTTCGTTTTACTACAGATTATCTTCTGTTCATTTTCCCAGGGCTCCCATCTGCTTGGCACGCTAACCATATTCTGAGGGGGTCCTAAGTTAATCCTTTTCCATTCTTGGTAGATAAGAGATTTTTTTAATTGTTTTGCACAACAGTTAATTATTTAGAGTGCTACTGCTTTATTTTTCCTTGATTTGTTGATTTTTTGCCTTTAAGGTCCCTAATACTTGAACTTGTCCTGTCAAGGTTATTTGTTTTGTTGTAGCATTACACTCACAGTCTTTCCTGATGTTATTACATCAAGAAGTTAGCAGTTCTCTTTACAGACACAAATGCCCAGGAATTAAAGTTTATCTGTAAAGCTTCCCTTAGAACCGAACAACTGTAACTTAGTGTGGCTAAAACAAAGCCATTGTGTGGAGACAAGCTTAGAGCAACTAGTTTGCACATTAAACAGCACTACAATCAAGTTTTAGCACAGTCTAACCTAGTGTAGTGCCAAACCCCAGGGACCACCCAAAGAGATCTCTGTATAATGCAGTCCATGATCCACAGTAGCCCACCCAACCGGTCCTGATAACATGGATATGCAATTTCCAAATCTCTCCATAGCCAGCTTGGTAGATATGGGCATCCTGGGACAATGTAGCAGTTGTCTCATGTTCAGAAAACCATTTAATCATTTAAAAAAAAAAAAGAAGAAGAAGAAAAAAAAAAGAACAGTACGTGAGCAATGCACATATATAGTTTTGCTGGAAACAAAATTTTGCATTCAACAAGGCTGTCAAGAACACTCACACACTCAACATCTGCTGCACGTAGTGTCCACCACAGACATAAACCAACCTAGCACTACAGAGCATTCTTCCTAAACCTCAAAGACCTCCTTTGCCCAAAAACAGTAAAAACCATCCTCAGCAATCTCTAAAGCACTCACTCAAAATCAAACCAAACACCACACATACTCCTGTTCCCAGTGGAGCCCCAAGAGCAGTGCCTATGAGGCAAGCCAGCCTCTTACCCAGGACTCTTGTCTTAGGGAACTGCATTGTATGACACACAGATGCCTCACTCACCAGAGTAAACAAGACTGAATAAGGAGAAGATAATTGTTAGTTGCTTATCTGGAGCCAGGGTCCCCGAAGTTAAGCACATACTCAAGTCATTATACTACAGGTATACTCTACCTTCACTAAGGATGATGCCACAGTATGAACCACAGATAATTGACTTGAATAGTTGTCTTTGTTTCTGGTGTCTTTCCAGGGGGATTCAATATTTGTCAGCATGGGAAGATGTGGTTAAATATTTGTGAGCATTAGAGGACATGGTTAACAGACCATGTTGCTTTGCAAAGAATGGTCTGCACCTGTCTCTCCTAGGCTTCCGAATATTAGTTAAAACTTTATCCACCCCTTACAGCCTTTTTTTAGGCAGTGTCAAACCGATAAACCTTCTGATATAGCAAGTAAAACCCAAAGTAACTTAAAGGTGTTACTTCTCAATGCTTGGAGCCTAAACAAGAAGCTTCATACCCTAAAAGCTCTCCTTTCTCTGGAGAATACAGACATCTGTGCCATTACTGAGATATGGTTTAAATCCACAGAAAGTACTCCAGAAGTGCAAGGCTTCACTGCCTTACACACATTTGGACCATCAGCTGTACAGACCGGGACAAAAATTGGAGGAGTCTCAATCTGTATTAACAGTCAGCATAACTCTATGTTGGTTAAATAGGGTGATGCCCTGGAATTTATCCACATGCAAATCACCATAGACAAAGTCCCATACCATATCCTACTGTAGCAAGCTGTAAGCCACCCTGTATTTCCCTAGAATCCCAGAGTTCATACCTAGACCTACTGGAAACCCTCACCATTAAACCAAATGCCTTATTCATGGCAGATTTTTAACTATCCCACTATATACTTGGAAATATACACTGCCTCATGCTCTCAGGCACAACAATTCCTGAACTTAACACAAATACCCTTGACCAGATTGTGCGTACACCCACCAGAGGTTCAAACATACTGGACCTGATACTCAACAGTATGGGAGAGTGCTGCACCCCCCCGGTGTCAAATTCTCAATGGTGACATCAGACCACAAAGCTGCCTCTTTCAAAGTAAAAGTCAACTCTGTAAGCCCAGCAACCCCTGACCAAGTTCACAAATTACTGCAAATTTGGAGCTATCACAGATTCCCCCCATGAAACCAACATCTTACAAGTGAGTCTAACACTGACTGGTGCCAAACTCATGGACTAAAATTTAATGCCAAATAATGCATTATAGTGCCTTTGGGAAAACTGCCACCCAGGTTAATTATTTCATCGAAAAGAGACACCCCTAAAAGTTGACCCAGTAGTCAGGGATCCGGGAACATATGTAGACCAGCATGTGGTGAAGGTAGTAAGAAAACCATTCTATATCACGCAACTTATAAATAAGGGCATGGCATCCAGGTCAAAGAAAGCATTAGTGCCACTTTATTCAGCCCTTATCAGGCCCATCATTGAGTATAATGTCCCCTTTGGCATGTACCTGATCAGACATGTGCAACAGTTGGAATTCCCAGAAAGATTCCTTACTGGGAGAATCCAGGGTATAAACACATTGTCATATACGGATCACCTTAAAGCCCTGTCCTCCTACAGGTTACGGAGAGGCAGTCTATGCCTGGCATACAAGGAATCCTCAAATCCAGCATTGATGGACCTTTTTTTCACATCCACAAAACAAACAGCATCAGGGCTACTAGATCCAAGGATTTAAATTTTGCTTGTGACATAAATAAGACATGTTGGTGAGACAGAAATGTGTCTCAGAGGATCTCCATGCTGTAGAACAGGATCCCCATCCATGTAAAGCAGAGTCCATCCCTAAAGCTGTTTTAAGCTTAACCTTGACCAGTGGATGGGAAATTGGAAATTCCCTCTGGATTTAGACCCCATTCCTCTGATGGACAGAGGCAGCCAGTAATGCCTAAACTAACCTACATCCCCCCATATAACCTCTAGAAATTTCCTAGCTAACATACCCCCTCTTAATAAACATCCATGATACATAGGGACATAATTGGGTTGGATTGCATGTCTAGGCTTATAATGGCCCTGGTGGTCTTTAGCCTAGTATATAACTATGAACCTTTGAACAAATCCTTAAGTAGTAGAACACATGAACTAATGAGGCAGTATAGTCCGTGAATAGTTGCTAAGTGCATTTAACTTGCTAACAGGTTTACCCCAAAAGCTAATTAGTACATAAACATGTTAATTTTACTGTCTGACTAACTGTATTTGTTTGGCTTTTTAACAGTTAATTGGATTGCTTTTGTGATTTCCTAAAATAAATCATAAAGTTGTCCAAAACAGTTATGCAGTTGTGGCTCATATTATAGTGAAACTGAAATGTTGTACTTATTTATTTATGTCCTTTATTTACCAGGTTAGTCCCTCTAGGCTAGTGGCCTGTTTGCATTGGAGACTCAAGGTGGTATTTATATTACAGGGAAATTTGTCCAGAACAGCGGGTAAGTTGGAGCTGCTAGGGCTCCTACTGCAGCAAGGAAGAGGCCTAAAGGAAGCAACAGCATGGAGGAGGAGAGAAATGTTATGGAGAGTTTGGAAGTGGAAAATTAGATTTTTTTTTAGAAAAATTTGTTTGGAAGTGGAAAATTAGATTTTTTTTAGAAAAATATGTTCGATATCAGAATGCAAACAAAGATTCCTGTATGGTGGATGATACAAATGAACAGCGTTTAACTGTCTCAATGAAAAGTGAAATAAGCACATCAGTTGTAGTGGTTCAGATAATACAACTGGCCGCAAGAGGGTTTACAGATGATGTTCTTTTGAAAATAATAGAGAAGGATGATGCTGGAGGTAGTTCTGCTGTTTCATGTGGTGAGATGGCAGATACCTCTTTCAGAAGTGCTGACAATAGTAATATGGAGAAGGAATCTGGTTGTATGGGAGCAGAGAATGCAGCAGTTGGAAGTTCTGTAGGAGTTTGTTTTTTGTGGCTGCACAAAATGTAGTAATTAAAATGTGCAGCAGTGACAGCAGGCAAAAAAAAAGAGAACAGCAACAAACTTTTAAATGAAACTGTTGCTTTAAAATGAAGAGAACAACTGTGGAAATAATTAAAAAATGAGACTATAATAGATATTATGTATGAGACAGTTTGATAATTTGGTAACTGTTCTAGGTTTTATAACTCAAGAAAGTCGCTCTTTTATACATATAGGAACAGACTTTTTGTGACTTAACATTTGAAACTGATGGACTAATGCTAACATTTCTGGTACTGCTTAACAAAACATTTATCCTTGGAACAATTATTTGTTTTCTTTTAGTAACTTAAATGTTCAAAAATTATTTCTTTGCATTTCAGAACTGATGAACTGGAAGAAGAGGATGTTAAAAAAAATTCATGCAGGGTCGGTGTGAAACTGCTGTTAATATTGTGAAAGTTTGAGAAAAACTTATGGAATGGAGGGTGGAGGATGGAAGCTGTTTTGAGATGTGAAAAAACATGGTGAAACACTTGCCAAGTATTATTTGGTCATAGAGGGACATTATGATATGCTGGCCAGCTTAAATCATGTTCCTTTTGTGGGGACGTTTCTCATTTAATTAATGATTGTGACAAGATGCAGTGTAACCAGTGTGGGTGGAAATGACATACAGCAAGAAGGTGTGTGGCTGAATGCAACGTGTGAAAAATGGGACACTTTTGGATGGATTTTCAAAGGCAAACCATAAATGAAAACGAAGGGGGAAGAGAAGAAAACCTACACGAGGAAGGGCAAGAAAAGCTGGGATGCAGGGTGAGCTAACTGAAGAAACTATACAAAGAAAATATATACAGGGGGAAAAGCATGAGAGAGATTGCATACAGAAAAGAAGGTCAAGAGAAGAGATTAACAGTAATATTTTTTTAAGTGCTAGATGGTGACAATTCTGATGGAGCAAAGATTGTTGGGACATAATCCCAGGAAAAAATATGCAATGGGGAAGGAGTAAAAAGAAGAAAATGGGTTTAAAAATATTTCCCCAAACTTAAAAAGAAGGAAAAACTATTTTGGAGTAATTTCAGTAAATGTGAACAGTGTTATTAATGCTGTAAGAAGGATAGGGATACTGGAATGGTGTGCTAAACATGATGTGGATGTTATTATATCAGAGGATGTAAGATTCCTGACAATTGAAGAAAGACTGCAGACAGAAAAATTGTGGAGTGGAAATATAATGTGGAACCTAAGAAGTTAAAGTTCTTCTGGGATGGCTGTGTTTTGCAAAGGAACACTGAAAATACTAAATGTAACACTGGCTAAGGATGGGAAGGTTAACTGTTGTGGATGGCAGATGGAGAGAACATGTTTGTAGAATTATAGTATTATATTTACATATAACAAGCAAGGAAGGAGAATTTGTTACATCAGATATTAGACTATGTGGTGGTTATCATGAAAATTATAATTGCAGGGGACTTAAGTTGTGATTTAAAAAGGAGGGGAAAGATGTAAAAAATAAACGTACAGGGGAAAGATGTAAAAAATAAACGTACAGGAAGTGATAAAATGTGGTATCTTAGCTGTGTGCGACATAATTCTGTGGACTTGCGGAAGGGGGCACTTGGATATGAAATAGATTTTCTATTATTGGAAGGCTTGGGGTAGCAGATAGTAATGCAATTGTGACGTGTTTTTTAGACCATTTAGAAATATGGATGGAGGGGGTAGAAGAAAGGGAGCATATTAAAATAGGAAATGGATTTACAAGAATAAATGAGAAATTAAGGGATGAAACTGGAGAGTGGGAAGTGTTGCAGTTATGGAAGGATCATGTAATCATGAAGGATTTCTATAAAACTGGTCTGAGTTGTGAACTGAACTTAAAAAGAAGTATAAAAAGTGTTTTTTTTTTTCCGGTGGCAGGACGATGTAAAAAATGAAGAGAAAGTGATAAATGGGAAAATGTGTAGAAATGCATAACATAATTTAGAGAATAGCACAATAGAGTATGATATGGAAAAAAATGTAGAAATTGCTGTTTAGGTAGTTATATTATTTACAAGGGAGAAGGGAAGTGATATCTGCATATTTGGGTAAAATAGTAAAAGAGGATAGTAGTATAACAAGAAAACTGAAAAATGTAAAAGAATAGATAAAAACACAAGAGCAGCATATGGAAAATAAGATAGAATGAAAAGTAAAGAAATTTCCCGAACAAGTTGAGGAAGAATTTGAAAAATAAATTACTATTAGTGAATTGGATGAATTACTTAGGAAAGTAAATGCCGATGCATTATCGGTTCCAGATGGTATAGGGTGTGGAATGTGCAAGAAAGTAATGGCTGAAGGAAGTTTTTTTTTTTTTTTTTTTAATGAAAAGTCATGTAGTGGGATGTTAAAGCTTATATGGAAAAAGATGAGAAGAATAAAATAAAATAGCGACCCATCACACTAATTAACAAAGATTATAATTTTTTTTGGTAATAACACAGAGAAGAATGGGAAGGAGGGATGTGGAATACTGTGGAAGAATTTATGTACGGTATAAAGGGAAGGGATATCAAGGATTGTTTTTGGTTGTGAGAGAAATGATGGATGATGGTACAAGTAAAAGGGAGGATTAGAAACTTATGGTAAGTGATATCAGCACATTTGATACAGCAGGATATGGTGCCGTACATTATGTTATGCTGAAATATGGAATAAGTAGTGTTTGTATGTCGACATATCAAAATAATAGAATGAGAGTGTTCATGAATGGGTGGCTGAGTAAGAAAATATGCATGAAGTGTGGTGTAAGATAAGGATGCCCCATAAGTGGAATATTGTTTGCACTGGTAATGAATGCAATACTGAAGTAGCTTATAAAATGAAAGATGCTAGATATGTGATGCAAAAGGAGGTGATGATACCTGTAGTTTTGACATACACAGACAATGCAGTTGTAGCTGTTAAGAACAAAATGATGGAAGCATTGTTTTTTCTGAATGGATGTTTAAAGGAAATGGAAATGATCTTCAGTAAAGGTAAAAGTAAGGGTTTGGGTGATGTGTTGAAAACTGGGAGTGTGTGTTTTTCAATGAACGATGTGTCTTTGCTAGGAGTAAAATTTTAAGGAAAATGATGTAATTATGATGCAGTGGGATAAAGAAATGAAAGAAGAAGGCCTTCTGTTGAGTGTTGTAGATTATCATTCAGGAAAAAGGTTTATTCAGTGAATTTGGTGTTAGTGGGGAAATAGCATATATGTCAAATGTTTATATTATCCTAGAAAATATGAAAAGGACATTATGCAATTGCTGATTTCTTTCATTTGGGGTTCAAGATTAAACACAAATTAAAAGGTTTATGTTGTATATGAGTAAAGATGGAGGGGAATTTGGTTTACTAAATCCAGTTTATTCTGCTTCTTTAAACTTGTATAGAGTATTAAAGTGTGTAAAGGAAATTGTGAAAATTCAGTATGAGAATGTTTAAATATAAGTAGAAAAAATTCTGGGAGATAGGCCACTCTGATGGTTTAGAGGATAAAGCCTTTACTATGACCCAGCTGACCCTGGTTCGATTAGCAGCTTGTGCAATTGACAGAGCAGCAGGGAAGGGGAGTTGTCTTTGGCTATAAAAACAACGAGCATGGTGGGTGGGGAAAGGGAAGTTTGTAAGTCATTATAAAAATCCCCCCAGGTGGAAACACAGATGAACCAGCCCAAGGACACCTCAAGATCCATGATCAGTCCCACCCAAAAAAAAACAAATGACAACAACAAAAAAACAAACTGAGCAAGTCGGGGTTGGAGAGTAGAAAGTTGACCCGGGTCCAGACTGGTAACAATGAGGTCCAAGGATAACAAAAAAATTATTCTGTGAGATGATGACAATAAGAAAAAGAGAAAAGGAATATGTAAATGAATAAATTACAAATTATCAATAAAAAATATGATGATAGAGGAATATAGACAGATGTGATATAATGTGATGAAACAATATTATTCTATAAATTCATGGGAAATTTAACCGGAAGACGTGATTAAAGCTATTAAAAAAAAAAAACAGTGTACCAAAATATAGTAGAGTGTATGTCCTCCTTGCAGTCGAGTGAGTTTTAAAGACATGTAGGTAGGCACGTGTGTGTATGTGTGTTCCTTCTGTGAAATTTGGGCACCAGGCTGGCAACTTGACGCCGTAAAAACATCACTGCCACTCAATCTGCGGACCGGTGATCCACAGCGGCGACCCCTAACCGGGAAGAGTCGAAAGACCAAGATAGTAGAGTGTCAGGATTTCATGTTGAGACTGGTAATAAATAAGCTAACAGTAAATGGGAATAAGTGCTATAAAAAGAAAGTTGAGGAAGAGACTACAGAGCATGTTTTTTTTGAAATGCAAAAGAGAGGTGAAACTCTGGGAAAAAGTCATCTGAAGAAAATTGTTTTGAGAATATTAATGATTTAGCAATATAAATATGAATGTCATTCATACCTCTCAATCTCTTAGCACAAAAATATGAACAAAGCCATAAATAAGGGGGGCACTAAGGTCCAAAAACAGAGACAAATTTTAAATATTGTTCTCATAAAGTTTAAAAGTTGATAGAATACAGGTTTTTGATTAGTATGAATTTTCTACAGGGTAAAAAGTGTGCAACTCGTATGTCTGCCATTATTTTCTGACTTCACTCCTCAGTGATTTGTCAGAAAGCCAACAATTTTTTGAGGAACAGACTTAAAATAAGGGAGAAAAATCTGGACATTTGAGCGGTATGATGCCATTAGTCATTATGTGGGGATATTATAAGAATAAGAAAGTATATGTGAGAATATTAAATAGGAATTTGCTTTATGCAATATGAGTTATTTGGAATGAAAGACTGACATTTTGTTTAATTGGAAATGGATTTTGGCAGGTATATTTAACAAAATCAGATTATAGGTGCAGATGGAGTGGGGTCAATTATGGAAGAATAACAATGAGAATGTTATGATGTGTTGAACTACAGGTTTGAACCCCATCACAAAGGTACATGTGCAAGCAAGAACCTTATATATTTAGCTACATGTCAGAGTTGTACAGTGTTCTATGTAGGAATGACTACTAGGACCTTGAGGGAGAGGATACTGGAACATGCTTTAGATATCAGGAAATGTGATACCAAAAGTGCTTTGGCTAAACACATTGCTAATAATCTAACACATTCATTTGTATTTAGAATCCTACAGACAGTTCTACCTAATTCTAGAGATGGAGACAATTTCAATGATTTAGAGCTAGTGGAGCTCTCTTGGATTTTCAAACTCAAAGCACATTATGAGCCAGGACTTAATCAATATGTTAGTGTAAGGGCTCCGTTGAAAGGACGCAGTGCAAAGTAATTCTCTGAACCATGTCTGAATTTCTTTTAACCATGTCTGATTTTAGTGGCAGTGTATACAGATACATTTATTTGATTACACTTGTTTATTATTACATTTCTTATTCTATATACAGACTTGGATCAGCAGTTTCTTCTTGACATACTCATAATGTCAGTACAAGAAAGAATAATGTAATTTGTATATCCTATCAGGAGGTTTTAGCCTGCTACGCTTTTGTTAGATTGACAGTTTTTATATACACATTTGGATAGTACATGACCATGTATTTGTATAGATTTTTATAGATTTTTATAGATTTTTATAGATACTAGGCTTTATACCAAGTTTTTTCGTTCTATGTTTTTCATATATTGTTTATCTCTTGTAACTTGTGTCTGTTTATGAGTTCTATTTAACACATGCAATTAATTTATTCCAGATATTTGATCATATTTGTTCCTTTTCCAGTTCAATGTGTTTATGTGTTTATTTGTTACTGCTGTATCACTAAGTGAGCCATATACATGGCTTTACTAATATGCATACATTTATATTTTCATATACTTTTCATACACTTTTTATGTTTATTTACTCAGACATATATACATATGTACAAAAATTTCATATTGTTGTATTTACACTGTATTTATATTTATATTTTTACTTCTACACAATTTTAGACTTATACATAAGCTAGGTTTTCATTTCACTGATAATTCATGTAATAGAGTTTTAAAAGGAAGGGCAGTAATTTTATGCCATTGCCTGACAACATCTGATATTTCAGTTTTTATTTTTATTTTTATTTCTATTGTATTCTACCTCAGCGGTTTTGCACATTCATCATATACTCTTAGGATATATTGGACATAGAGTTTTTAAAACATATATTTATTTCAGTCATTAGGACTGGTTGAATAAGAGTTCTTAGGACACATAGTTTTATGATTAATTGCCTCTGTTTCAACTAAGGAGATTTGTTCATCATTTAACTGTTTGAGCTTTGTTGGTTCTGCATTTATTTATTTATTTATTCTATCTACTCTGCAACATGAGCAACAGTACTTGCCAGTGCTTGGTTTGTTTAATTGAATGATTTTAATCACATGGTTAGGTTTAGATTAATTAAGCTAATTGATCACTTTAGAAATGTGTATATATACTTGGTTTTAGAAGATGTTTGTTGTAAGGATCTGAAGAAGCGTGTCTTGGCACACGTGAAAGCGCTTATCTGTTCACAATAAATACATTTTATCCATTTATTGTGGTGGTCGACTTCCAGTTTGTATCCTCACTTTGACTTCATTTATTTCTGGAGAAGACCTTTGGGCTACAGTGACTGTGTGTTTCAGATTTATTTTCCTTTGCCTTGAGTCACTGAAGCCACACGATGGATAATTCTTCGATAGAACTTGATTTTGCACCGGAGAAAACGGACCACAGGAGGAAATGGGAAACAGTATTGGATACACGAGATAATCCTTTCCTTGCCATGGAACTTTTTGTCACAGATTCCAATGTTAATGTTACTAATACTGACAACCTACGTGAGTTCAATGTGAGTATGAAGGAGTTAGAGAACATGTTGTATAAGCTACAAAGGTTTATTTGGCAGAGAAGACACTTAGAAGCATGTTTGCACTTTAAAATAGTGCCGAGAGGGATGAGAGTTCTCTGCATGCCCACCTATGGCGACAGCCATCCAGATCTATTGAAGAGGTGGCAGCAGTTGAACCTAGAACTTAGCTACAATTATATAAAATTATTGCTGGATTATTTCTCTCCTCTAGAGAAAGAACTGAGTACTAAGGCTGAAGTTCTATACAATACTTTACATGATAAATTTAAAGGCGATGTATACACAACGATAGAATCCCTGTTAAACCAAACCTGTGCGTATGGTGAGAGGTTACAACAAATTAAAATGCGGAAACTCCAAAGAGACTATTTCGATTTCACAAATAGTCAAGTCTTTGTATGGCCAAGAGTTAGGAACAACAGGGAGACTGAGTTTGTAGCTAACAATACTGCAGATATCTCTCATAATGAAGCATTTGCTCCTATGACAAGCCTGAATGACAGTACTGCTTTAAATGATCTGCCTGCAGCCTTGGGGATGATGACGTCATCAGAAAGAGCGTCAGGCACTCCCACAATGGATTCTGAATGCACACCACCGCCAAACCAACTAGCTTTACCACGATCTATTTTAAACAACACTGGAGCTAAACCGAAGATAGCACAGACCCACATCGAGCGTTTTTTACCCCTACCTGTACAGAACGCACAAGGAGCGAGGGGGAGGTCAGACAGCAGAGACAGATTCAAGAGGAAGCTGTCGGGAGAACAACAGAGCCGGAGAGGTCGAGGAAGGAACGGAGCAACTTAGTGGTCAATTTATCAAGGTACTGTTTAACACCTATGGACATTGAGCTATTAAATAGAGGTATGAATTACATTCCTGCTCAGATCAGCAACATTTCAGAAGTCTTGAAAGACTTGAGACTGTTTCTCGTAATGTTTCTCTGAAACTACTTTTAACAGTAAGAAAGTTTCAGATGAAGCCTCCGATAACACTATTGTATCTTGTTTTAAGAAAAAGAGTACTTTCACGCCAGCTTTAAATCCTGTAGCTGAATGTTTTTTAAAGGTCTGTGAAGATGATTTATACAAGTACTACTATGATTTTAAACATAGTGCATTGTTTTCCAATACACATACCACTGAATGGGATAGGATTTATTCTTTAAAACGGAATAGTGGTTTGGTAATAAAATCAGCAGATAAGGGGGGAGCTATTGTTTTACTAGACACCGAAGCATATCAAGATGCAATGCTCACCTTACTGAAGGAGATCACTACATACAAACCCATCAGTCATTTAGAACTTACTAGAATTGTTTATGTAGTACACCAAGAGCTCTATGAGTATTTAATGCAGACAAATAGATTATGATCTATACCAGTACTTTTTATAGAGAAACCTCGGATACCATACATTAAAGGCTTGCGAAAATACACAAAGGCATACACCCACCACCTATGAGACCCATAGTTGTGGGACAAGGTTGGGTTACTGAGACATTATCCGTCTTTATAGAGAAGAAACTGAGACCGCTAGTCAGTGAGACTACATCAATCTTAAAAGATACTTATGAGTTGCTAGATTGCTTAAGTGAATATCACCATACAAATATGGAGGGTTTACTCTTTGTGACCTTGGATGTAAAGAACCTGTTCACTGCAATACCCAATAGTTTTGGTTTAGAAGCTCTGAGGGACATTATAAATAAGAGTCAGAAGTTCAACTCTAGTGAAGAGGGATTATTATGTGCTATCATGGAACTTGTTTTAACCAACAATGTTTTAAGTTTAGAGACCAACTGTATTTGCAACAGTGGGGGGTAGCCATGGGCACCCCCTGCGCCAACACTTACGCGAATTTAGTCATGCTACATTGGGAGCAGAAACATTTGTTCACACATGATAGTTTCAAGAAAATTAGCCTCTATAAACGCTTTGTTGATGATGTTCTTTTATTTTGGCATGGGAGCATATCTGAGCTTCTAGTCTTTATAGAACAGTTAGAATCTACTACTGACTTTCTGAGTTTTCACGATATGCCATGACCTACAGAGTATAGATTTCCTAGATGTGAGATTATATAAGAACATGAATCATAAGATTGAGACAACTATTTTCAGAAAGGAATGTTGGAGGAACACCCTACTCCAGTTTAGTAGTATGCATCCCAGATACGTATTCGATAGCATAATGAAGAGCCAATTCACCAGGATAAAGAGGCTATGTCACAACAGTGTTGAACTCAATAAACAGAGCAGTTTTTTAGAGCAATGTTTTTTGGACAGAGGCTATGACAAAGAAAAGATTAGGAAGGTCAAGAATCAGGTTCTATTCAATGGAGACTGCTTTAGTTGGCAATCACATAAGAACGTTTGGTTTTCGTGGCAAGAAGTCCTTTGACAGTTCCAGAGTCAGAATCAATCTTAGATATACCAGTGACATCCATCACATTAAAGATATTATTCTAAGCAATTGGCATATCCTCTTGACTGATCAACAGTTAGCAATGATAGTGGGCTCCACACCTTCATACACATTTCGTAACAGTAAGAATCTCAGTAGACTCCTATGTATAGAGTCTAATAATGTTAATAAGAATATAAACATTAACAAGGATGTGAAGTCAGGTACTTTTCCTTGTAACAAGTGCAGTGCATGTTACATTGATTACTACAGTCCAGGAGTTTGAACATCCAGTGTTGAACTACAGGTTTGAACCCCATCACAAAGGTACATGTGCAAGCAAGAACCTTATATATTTAGCTACATGTCAGAGTTGTACAGTGTTCTATGTAGGAATGACTACTAGGACCTTGAGGGAGAGGATACTGGAACATGCTTTAGATATCAGGAAATGTGATACCAAAAGTGCTTTGGCTAAACACATTGCTAATAATCTAACACATTCATTTGTATTTAGAATCCTACAGACAGTTCTACCTAATTCTAGAGATGGAGACAATTTCAATGATTTAGAGCTAGTGGAGCTCTCTTGGATTTTCAAACTCAAAGCACATTATGAGCCAGGACTTAATCAATATGTTAGTGTAAGGGCTCCGTTGAAAGGACGCAGTGCAAAGTAATTCTCTGAACCATGTCTGAATTTCTTTTAACCATGTCTGATTTTAGTGGCAGTGTATACAGATACATTTATTTGATTACACTTGTTTATTATTACATTTCTTATTCTATATACAGACTTGGATCAGCAGTTTCTTCTTGACATACTCATAATGTCAGTACAAGAAAGAATAATGTAATTTGTATATCCTATCAGGAGGTTTTAGCCTGCTACGCTTTTGTTAGATTGACAGTTTTTATATACACATTTGGATAGTACATGACCATGTATTTGTATAGATTTTTATAGATTTTTATAGATTTTTATAGATACTAGGCTTTATACCAAGTTTTTTCGTTCTATGTTTTTCATATATTGTTTATCTCTTGTAACTTGTGTCTGTTTGAGTTCTATTTAACACATGCAATTAATTTATTCCAGATATTTGATCATATTTGTTCCTTTTCCAGTTCAATGTGTTTATGTGTTTATTTGTTACTGCTGTATCACTAAGTGAGCCATATACATGGCTTTACTAATATGCATACATTTATATTTTCATATACTTTTCATACACTTTTTATGTTTATTTACTCAGACATATATACATATGTACAAAAATTTCATATTGTTGTATTTACACTGTATTTATATTTATATTTTTACTTCTACACAATTTTAGACTTATACATATGCTAGGTTTTCATTTTTACTGATAATTCATGTAATAGAGTTTTAAAAGGAAGGGCAGTAATTTTATGCCATTGCCTGACAACATCTGATATTTCAGTTTTTATTTTTATTTTTATTTCTATTGTATTCTACCTCAGCGGTTTTGCACATTCATCATATACTCTTAGGATATATTGGACATAGAGTTTTTTAAAACATATATTTATTTCAGTCATTAGGACTGGTTGAATAAGAGTTCTTAGGACACATAGTTTTATGATTAATTGCCTCTGTTTCAACTAAGGAGATTTGTTCATCATTTAACTGTTTGAGCTTTGTTGGTTCTGCATTTATTTATTTATTTATTCTATCTACTCTGCAACATGAGCAACAGTACTTGCCAGTGCTTGGTTTGTTTAATTGAATGATTTTAATCACATGGTTAGGTTTAGATTAATTAAGCTAATTGATCACTTTAGAAATGTGTATATATACTTGGTTTTAGAAGATGTTTGTTGTAAGGATCTGAAGAAGCGTGTCTTGGCACACGTGAAAGCGCTTATCTGTTCACAATAAATACATTTTATCCATTTATTGTGGTGGTCGACTTCCAGTTTGTATCCTCACTCAATAAAAAATATGATGATAGAGGAATATAGACAGATGTGATATAATGTGATGAAACAATATTATTCTATAAATTCATGGGAAATTTAACCGGAAGACGTGATTAAAGCTATTAAAAAAAAAAAACAGTGTACCAAAATATAGTAGAGTGTATGTCCTCCTTGCAGTCGAGTGAGTTTTAAAGACATGTAGGTAGGCACGTGTGTGTATGTGTGTTCCTTCTGTGAAATTTGGGCACCAGGCTGGCAACTTGACGCCGTAAAAACATCACTGCCACTCAATCTGCGGACCGGTGATCCACAGCGGCGACCCCTAACCGGAAGAGTCGAAAGACCAAGATAGTAGAGTGTCAGGATTTCATGTTGAGACTGGTAATAAATAAGCTAACAGTAAATGGGAATAAGTGCTATAAAAAGAAAGTTGAGGAAGAGACTACAGAGCATGTTTTTTTTGAAATGCAAAAGAGAGGTGAAACTCTGGGAAAAAGTCATCTGAAGAAAATTGTTTTGAGAATATTAATGATTTAGCAATATAAATATGAATGTCATTCATACCTCTCAATCTCTTAGCACAAAAATATGAACAAAGCCATAAATAAGGGGGGCACTAAGGTCCAAAAACAGAGACAAAGTTTAAATATTGTTCTCATAAAGTTTAAAAGTTGATAGAATACAGGTTTTTGATTAGTATGAATTTTCTACAGGGTAAAAAGTGTGCAACTCGTATGTCTGCCATTATTTTCTGACTTCACTCCTCAGTGATTTGCCAGAAAGCCAACAATTTTTTGAGGAACAGACTTAAAATAAGGGAGAAAAATCTGGACATTTGAGCGGTATGATGCCATTAGTCATTATGTGGGGATATTATAAGAATAAGAAAGTATATGTGAGAATATTAAATAGGAATTTGCTTTATGCAATATGAGTTATTTGGAATGAAAGACTGACATTTTGTTTAATTGGAAATGGATTTTGGCAGGTATATTTAACAAAATCAGATTATAGGTGCAGATGGAGTGGGGTCAATTATGGAAGAATAACAATGAGAATGTTATGAAAAAATGATAGAAATATGCATATATGTGCCTGTAAATATGTACATTTTCTCCTTATGTAAATAAGAAAATATTTTTTGTTGTATTAAATAAAGGACCCCCTACTCTTTTCGTTAGGTTCTTTGTGATCTTTTACATCCACCTGAGCTACCACCAACTCAAGCAGATGGGGCCTCCATTTAGTGTTTTATCCAAAGGACAAGACGTGACATGCCCATGAAAAAGGCATAGCAAGTGATAGGCAGATCTTGGACTCTAGTGGGATCGTTTTTCTCTGCTGATTGACTTTTAGTAGCCAAATTCTGGCAAAGCAACACATAAGATTGTTACTGTCCCCTAGATTCCAGAACTGCTTTTACTTAAGTAAAGGGCTGTATGAAAGCTGCAGACTTTGCCAAGCACCAGTGATTACAAATGAATTTCCTCTAGGCACTGTATACAGTTGAAGTGCATAGTGAAGTGGTTCCAGCCTGCAGACAGCACAAAACTCCAAAAGCCATCCATGTGTCACAGCACCTTTTGTAAATCTTTACATAAAACTCAGTGGAGGACCACACTGAAAGCTGTACTAAGAAAGCTATCTTTCTTGACAGCACACCCTGCATGTGAGTGCAGTAATAGTCTAAGGATGATACTACTTGCTGCGTACCCTGCATCTAGGAGGAATCCATCCAAGTACTGCAGCTGCAGCTTTAGTTCAATCAGCTCTCTGACCGGGAAGTTATTGATTGATATTGACTGAACTGAGTGCTGATGCTTTCTGTGTGATCTTTATGTAGCACAAGCTATCCCAGTAGAGGCCAAAATCTGCCTATCATATGGTATTCTTTTTTTCATGGGCATGTCCACATCCTATGGATAGTACATTAAGGTAGTTGCAGACTGCGAGGACTGCAAAAAGTTGTAAATATTAATGTTAAGTTGTCTTATCTCGCCTTCATTCTTGCTGGTTGGGTTCGGAGCCAATCCTCGGCTCCGACTTGGCCATCTACTAAAGCTCGAGAGCTATTTACTGGCTCGAGGCCTCCCCTTATCCCACAATGCTTGGCACTAGATACCCAGATCTCGTTTGCTGCTTCAGCTACGAGGTTGCGCTTTTACTGGCTCAGGTCGTATTAATCCTTTTTTTTTGTATTACTAGCTAATATTTACCTTGTATTTTTCTTATATATAGATTGTCTTTCCCTTGTAGTGTAGTTAGACTGTGTATCCCCTAGTTTGTCCCACTAAGGAAACTCATTTTCTGTTAGAGAGTTTCTACCCTCCCCCCCTTGTTTCTCTCTATTAGTGGCTAACCCCACCCTTGTTGTACCTATAGGAGTAGTGTTTAGCTTTGTAGTATTTGTATATTTTTATTAAGGATAGTTGTTATTAAATGTGTGTGATAGTATAGTTTTTTGTGGTTATTATTGTTAGCTTAACTAGTGTGGGTGTGTGAGTGTTTCTGTGTGCTTTGTTTAAGCAATAGTTTCATTTTTCTCTCTTTAGTATCCCCGGGCCAGTATGTCCAAGGATACTAAAGTTTCAGGCTTCAAGAAGTGTGACTCGTGCTGTCAGAAGATGTCTCTCACAGACGGTCACACTTCTTGTGTTTATTGCTTGGGTTCCCTACACCTGCAGGACTCCTGCTCGGTCTGTCATGCCTTCAGCCTGAGAGTCCTGCAGGAGCATAGGAACAAGCTTATTTTGAGAGGCTTACTTAAGCCAGAGGGATCCCCGGCGAAGCCTCAGTCAGGGAAATCCTCAAAGCCCGTCAAGCCGTCGGCTCCCAGTTCGGAGCCGTCGCAGGGCAGAGCATCTGCCTCCTCTTCGGCTCCGGCTGGAGCTGACATCCCTAGACCTCAATTGGCTCCGACTTTAGTGTCGGAACCATCGTTGGGCCGAAAACATTCTAGGTCCCCTTCCCTAGAGTCAGTTCATTCGGCTCAAAGGTCACCATTGCTTCAGTCGGAATGAAGCCATAGGTCCCAGTCCTCTCGGTCCTCCAGGTTATCCGATCATGACTTGGAGAAGGGTGGTCAGTAGACTCAAATCGCAGGCCCTGGCCAAAATGTTAACCAGCCCTTCTCAACAGACTTGTGGCTGTCCCGGTGTCTTCAGCAGTTCCTCCTCTGACTCCCCTTTTGTGTTCGGAGCCTGAGCTGGTTGGGGCTCGAATCTTGGAAACGGAGCCGATACCACATCTTTTGGCTCCTCCCTTGGCTCCGATCTCTTCATTGGTTCCTTCCTTGGAGGGATCTCAGCACCGGGACTCCCTCGTCTGCTCTGGGGGGGGGCAAGTGGCATCGGACCCTTGTCCGACCCCGTTCTCCCTCTCGGGGCTTCGGCGCAGGTGAGCTCAGCCCCGATATCGGCCTCGGAGCTGTCCCTCTCTGTGCCGGGAGGGATTCACGTCTCTTTGGAGCGTGGACCCTCTGCTCTGCCTGATGGGGGCACCTTTGAGGTCATGAGGAGCGTGCTGACTCCTGAGTCGGCTCCTCGATCAGCCCCTTTGGCTCCTCCCCCCATGGTGCCTGCATTGGTCTCTGTCCACCCTCCTGACCCCAAGCGTGGAGAACAAATGCTCCAGGTCGCCCCATTGGGCATATCTTCCTCTTCCGAGGCCTCCCCTGATCATTCAGAGGAGCCCCCTCGGAAGAGAAAATGTAAGAGGAAACGGTCACGTTTGATACTTACTTGGAGGATTCCGAAGGGTCCCCAAGATCCCCCTCTGAGGATGTCTCTTTTTCAGACATCCTAGAGATCCTTAAGCAGAGGGGGAACTGGACTGCCCTTAACCCTTCCGAGGACGAGTCGGTATACCTGGACGCATTTGGTTCTCGCCCTTCCACCTCCTGGGTGTCTCCACCCTTCGACCTGCTTATGGAAGTAGTGGCTCATAGGGCATGGTCAGCCCAGGACACAGTGGAACCAACTCCCCCAGGCCAACTAAGTTCATTACAGTCCCACACAACAAACAATGTTTGACAAAAAGTGTCCCCATTGATGCCATGGTGGTGGCAGCAGCCACTAAGAAGGAGTTGGCTGAATTTTCGGTGCCTGTCCATCCACCTAATAAAGAGTCTAGGACAATGGACAGGTAGGGAAGCGGATGTTTTCCTCGGTGACCTTTTCCATGCAGTCGCTGAATTATCTGTGCCATTTCACCCGCCTTCAAAGGGATCTTCTCAAGGAACTGGGTGATACCCTTCAGGATCCATCAGCTGCGGGGGCTCAGGATAAGATTAACTCCCAGCTAGCGACCCTTAACTCTATTGTCAACTCCTCCATGCGGCTCATTTCTTATGCAGCCGATGGGGCGAGTAGGGCCGCAGGTACAGGCGTGGCTTTGAGAAGACATGCCTGGATGCGGTTATGTAACTTTGCTGACCCCTTTAAGGTGTCCTTCACCAATACCCCCCTTCGATGGCTCGGCTCTGTTTGGAACACAGGTGAAGGATACCCTTACCAGGTGTGAGCAGGAAGGCAAGACTCTCTCTGCCGTGGGAGTCCGTTTTTCTACTCCCTCTAGACCATACCCTAAGGGTCAGAAGAGTGGAAAAATGTGGTTTCGCAATCCCCAGGGAGTCATGACTGACACACGTGGCGAGTTTCCCTCCAGGGGCAGGGGAGGGAACAATAATAGACGCCGCCCGAGGGGCAGAGGAGGTCTGCAAAATCAGGATAGCAGAGAATCTTTCTCTGACAAACCCTTTCAGCACCCCTGAGGGGCTGCCCGACTGTCCACCTTCGGAGGCAGTCGGGGAAGATTGTCACTGTACCCAGAAGCCTGGCTACTCCTCACACAAGACAAATGGGTATGGTCCATCGTATCCGAGGGTTACAAAATCCCCTTTGTCCACACCCCTGTACAAACAACCAAGTCCCTTCCAGATGTTCCACCCGGTCTAAGGGAACAAACAGTGCCAAAAATTTCAAAACTGCTAGAAAAAAGGGCCATCCAGCCAGTCCCAGCAGACCAGCAAGGATCCGGAATTTACTCCAAGTTCTTTTTGGTACCAAAAAAGACAGGGGACTGGAGACCCATTTTGGATCTCAGCAGGTTAAACAAATCTGTTCAAAGAACGAAGTTCCGGATGGTCGCACTTCAGTCCATTCTACCCTTTTTGGGTCAGGACAATTGGATGTGCTCCATAGACCTTCAGGATGCATACTACCATATCAAAATGGACAGGCGCTCCAGAAGGTTTCTCCACTTCCGGCTGGGAGCCAGTCACTATCATTTCATAGCCCTGCCCTTTGGTCTCACCACAGCCCCCAGGGTGTTCACCAAATGCATGGCAGTGGTTACTGCTCACCTGAGACGGCGAGGATTCCAGGTGTTTCCATATCCAGACGATTGGCTCCTTACTGCTTCCACCAGGCATCAATTACTGCGAGCCAGGGATTATACCATCCAAACTTGTTCCGAGCTAGGTATCTCAATAAATTACGAAAAGTCTGCATTGTCGCCTTGTTCATAGGTTCATAGGTTGGTACTAGGCTATCAGCCCTAGGGCCTATGCAAGCCTAGCCATAACAATTCCCTGGCTATTTCTTCCCACATTATTTACTTTCCTGGACCCCTGTCTAGCAGGGCGACTGACATGATCCCTGGGGTGAATTTCCTTTCTCCCATCCAATCGTCAAGGTTCCTCTTGAAGAGGTCCAAAGAGGCACTCTGCTTGACATGTATGGGCAATCTATTCCAGAGTCTGGGGAGTCTCTGGGTCAGGAACCTATCCCTCCAGCATGTTGTGTTTATTGTGATGACAAGTTTTAGATCCCTGGAGCGTGTAGCTCTGAGGGATTGGGATTTCTTTAAGTGTAGCATGTCCAACAGCTCTGGGTTTGACATGGCCTTGTATGTTAAGCAGAGATCGCCTCTGAGTAGATGATATGCGACAGAGTATAGCTGGAGTTTTTTAAGGCGGTCAGCGTAGGGCATCTGCTTTAGGCCTGTGATTCTTTTAGTGAGGTATTTCTGAGGCCTTTCCAGTTGTTGCAGATGTCTTGAGAGGTACATACCAAATGGGGCGTTGTATTCTATAATGGGTCTAATGAGGGATGAGTACAGTGGGACAATGACCTCCTTTTTTCTGGATGAAAATTTCGTGATGAGGTGTGCCACATAGAAGGATTTCCTGACTGTTGTGGCGATGTGGTTATCGAAGGTGAGACCACTGTCCACCTGTGTCCCTAAGTCTCTTATCACACTTTCTGTGTTTAGTGTACTGCCACCTATATGGTAATTCATGGATACATGTTTTTTTCTCAAAGGGGATAACAATACATTTCTTGGCATTGAGCTTGAGCCCATGGCTCTGGCACCAAGCATCTGTTTCTGTAAGGCCCTTTTGTAGAGTATCCACATCATTTGGGGATTCAATAATGGCTCCCAGTTTGCAGTCATCTGCAAACTTTGTTAGCCAGAGTCCCTTAGTGTTGACCTGTACTTCAGAGAAGTAGATGCCAAACAAGAGCGGCCCCAGGACTGAACCCTGAGGTACTCCACTTGTCACTTGTCTGGAGCTGGATTTGGAGTCGGCTACTTTTACAGTGTGGGTTCTATCAGTAAGCCATTTAGCAACCCATTGGGTGACATAAGGATTAATGCCCAACTTAGTAAGTTTCTCTATGATTACAGAGTGGGGGATGGTGTCAAAGGCCTTGGCAAGGTCTAGATAGGCTGAGTGAACCACCTTACCCTTGTCCGTGGCTCTGGTGACTGATTCAAAGAAGTCAGTCAGGTTCAGGAGACAAGATCGGCCCTTTACAAACCCAAACTGGGTGGGGTCCAGTGTTTGAAGATTGCCAATGTCTTTGTTTATAAGTTCCATGATAATACACTCCATGGCCTTGCAGATAAGGCTTGTCAGACTGATGGGATGGTAGTTTCCGGGATCCAAGGTGGATCCCCCCTTGTGGATTGGGATAACTGTAGCTCTGCGCCACTCAGTGGGCACGAAACCTGAGGTGAGGCTATGATTAAACATGACACTTAGGTGAGGTGCCAGTTCATATTGTAGTTCATGTAGTACACAGCCCGGGATGTCATCTGGTCCCATGGATGCTGTATTCTTGGCTTTAGAGAGTGCGTTTTGTACCTGTGTGGCCATTATTACTGGAATTTGGAAATCTTCCGGTATTGAGATGGGCCATTTAGGGGGTGAGAGGGGTGAAGTTGGCACTGAATCGATCTGCCAGGATATTGGCAATATCCTTCGGATCAGTATATTTAATGCCATTCTGTTTTAGCTCAGAGCAGATCTGAGCATTGCCATTTAGATTCTTGGCATAGTTATAGAATGCTTTGTGGTTGTCTTTGGAATCTTTGGCAATTTTATTTTCATAACTAGCTTTGGAGGATTTTATGAGGCATCTCAGTTTCTTACTGAGGCTAGTAAGGGAGTTTTTTGCATCCTGGGATTTTCCTCTTTTCTGCAAAAGTTTCTTCCTTTTGTTGTAAAGTTTGTTTATGGCAGGGGACCACCAGATTGGCTTCCTTTTTTGGATGAGAGCATTTTGGTTCTATTTGGGATGGCACAATTCATGCATGAGTGGATGTCCTCGTACAGTGCCTTAGTGTAGGATTCAGCAGTTGAACTTTCAGTTCCCGTCTGCATGGGTGTCATGAAGTTTGTCACTTCTGACTTGAGTAGCATGAAGTTGGCTTTGGAGAAGTTTTTTATGGTGGTTTCTTTACTGGGGGGGTGGGAAGTGGATGTTAAGGGTGATTAGCTTATGGTCAGACCTGACTAACGAGGGGGTGACCATAGGTATGGAGCATTGATTTCCCATGTTGATAATGACCAGGTCTAGGATATTGGAGCCCCTGGTGGGACTATGGATTAGTTGATCCAGGGCGTTGGAATTTATGAATTCCAAGAACCGTTGCGCAAAGGTGTTGGGACATGAGTAGTTTTCCCAGTTAATGGCAGGGTAGTTAAAATCACCCAGTATTAGGGTGTTTGGTTCTATCTTAATATTTTCCAGTATGTTTAGAAAGGTGTAGTGAGAATCTTGGGGTATGATGGGGGATCTGTAGCAAGCTACAATTTGGATTGCAGTCTTACCTAGTGTTAGTTGCACTTGGAGAATTTCAGACACATTGTGTTGGCCAACTAGCCTGGTGGTGTGAATATCCTTGGTGAATATTGACACTCCTCCACCTTTAGTTTTTCGGTCCTGGTTTGGTGGCCGAAAAGTGTGGTAAGAGTTGTAGCCTGGTATTGCAGGGGTGTTCTCTGGAGCCTTGAACCAGGTCTCAGTTACTGCACAGATATCGATGTTCTCCATTTTTAGGAGTGCCTCGAGAGAGTGCATTTTGAGGTTTAGACTTCTAGCATTGAGTAGCATTACCTTCAGATTTTGCATGCTTGTACCAGTTACGGTGGTGGTTTTGTCCTTTGAAGTTTGCCTAAAAAAGGCACTATAGGGGTGGCAAGAGCCTTAGCCAGTAACCTGAATCCCAGGGGCGACAGGTGCAGACCATCTCTGGCAAAGCATCGTGGTCTGTCAATCATGTCATCCCAGGCAGACAGATACTGGATCCCCTTTGAATGACACCATAAGCTTAGCCAATTGTTGAAGTCAATCATTTTATCCTTATATTGTGGTATCATTCTGGGGGAAGGCAGGATGCTACTCAGGGCTAGGGTCATACCTGCCTGGGCCACATGATCCGAGAGCTCTTCCATGTTTCTTTTCATGTAGTCCAGGGAGGTACGTTTCAAGTCATTCACTCTAACATGGACAATGACAGAGTCATATTTGTACTTGTTGTAGAGTGACTTGAGTGCATGCGTTATGTGGCGGATCCTGGCACCCGACAGGCAGCTGACTGTAATTTTCTCCTTATTCAACCTGGTGAGAGGGACATCAGTGTGCCGGACTATAGTCACCTATGACTAAAGTGTTAGGTACATTGTCTTGCCTTAGGGGCTGTTGCTGGGTGGCACACTGGTGTTGTGAACTATGTGACACATCGGTTGTGATTGGTGTTTGTTTGCGTTTCAGCTTCAGAGGTCTTTGTTGCTTGGGCAGGTTACAGTTAAGGGCCTCTGCATATGTGGATTTAGTGTTGCTATATGTTCCTTTATAGGAGCAAGATTAAATACAAAAGAGCTGTCTGCAAAACTTCCTCTAGACAGAGTGTCAGACATTCGCCGACATGTGCAAGTCTTACTACAGTGCAAGAGAATTCAGGCCAGATTTGTACTAAAAACCTTGGGTCTCATGGCAGCAGCAATCATACTAGTTCCCCTGGCTCGTTTTCACATGCTGATTCTTCAGTGGATGCTCTTTACCCAATGGTCTTTTCAACAACTTCCGATGTCTCACAACATAATAAGCACTCAATCATGCAAAGACCACCTAGCTTGGTGGATGGTCTCCCCTCTAATACTCCAGGGCAGACCGTTTGTTCTTCCTCCTCCTGTTGCCACGGTGACCACGGATGCCTCCCTGATCAAGTGGGGGAGGCATTTTCAGGGCAGGACTGTCCAGGGCACTTGGCAACCTCTAGAGTACCACCTGCACATGAATGTCTTGGAGATGAGAGCGGTGCTTTTAGCGTTGCAAGCTCTTCAGGACTCTCTACCCACTGGGACTATTGCAATTCAAACAGACAATATGTCTGTAGTGTGGTACATCAACAAGCAGGGCGGAACCAAGTCGTATCCCTTATGTTGAGAAGCACTCGGACGCTGGCAGTGGGCAATCTCTCAATGGTTTCTGATAGCAACGCACATCCCCAGGAAGTCCAGCGTCATAGCGGACAGGCTAAGCAGAGCTATTCTCATGCCTCACGAGTGGTCTCTCAGTCAGTCAGTAGCGGGCAAAATTTTCCGCAGATGGGGTCAACCTTGCTGCGACCTTTTCGCAACTCCTCTCAACAGCAATTGCGACGACTTCTTCACTCTCTTCCCCCTTCCCGGGCACTCCCCCAGAGATGCTATATTTCACGATTGGCCCCGGGGCCTTCTTTATGCATTCCCACCCTTTCCCCTAATTCCCAAACGAATTCAGAAGGCGACCACATTGGGATCCAGGATGATCCTCAATGCCCCTTACTGGCCTCGACAAATTTGGTTCCCATTCCTGCATCGTCACCTACTGGAGCAGCCTTGGAATCTGGACCCAGTGTCAGACCTCTTGGTCCATCAGTCAGGCGGGCTGCACCAATCCCTTCAGTCTCTCAGCCTCACAGCTTGGTTGCTCCACTTCCAACCTTAGCCAGGCTTCCACATATTTCTCAGCCGGTGCGTGAAATCATCCTTTCTTCGCACAAATCTACCACCAGGAAGACTTATGCTAGTAAGTAGAAACGTTTCTCTTTCTGGGCAGAGGCTAGGAATATAGACCCCCCTTTACAGCCCTTGTCCATCACGTTCTAGATTTTTTTTAGCAGAACTTTTTCAAGCTGGTTTCTCGTCTGCCACCATTACGGTCCAATTAGCTGCTATTGCAAATTTCCACGCTGGCCTGTCAGAAACCAGCATCATGTCCCACAAACTTTGCAAGGCCTTTCTTAAAGGGACTGTTTTGCTTAGGCCCCTGGTCAGAGATCCCCCGCCTCCGTGGGATTTAAACTTGATATTAGCTTCCGTGATTCTCCCTCCTTTTGAACCTGCGGCTTCCTGTTCCTTAAAATTACTCTCCTGGAAGACTCTCTTTTTAGTAGCCATCACTTCAGCTAGGAGAGTTTCGGAACTTCAAGCCCTCTGTATTCGTCCTCCTTACCTTGTGTTTCACAAGGATAGAGTTTCACTCAGGACTAATCCTTCTTTTCTGCCCAAGATACCTTCTGAAACAAACCTGAATCAGGCTATTGATCTACCTTCTTTTTTCCTAACTATTCGAACAAAGCTGAACAAAAGTTACACCAACTGGACGTTCATAGGCAATTACGCTTTTATTTGGACAGGACTAAGCAAACAAGAAAATCAGACCAACTCTTCCTGTCCTATGCTGAGGGCAAACAGGGCCTGACAGTTTCTAAAGTAACCTTATCCAGGTGGTTGTCCTCTATTATTACTTTGATTTATCAGCTGAGACATAAAGAACTCCCTACTAAACCTAAAGGTCATTCCACCAGAACGTTAGCTACTTCGGTAGCTTATCAAGCTAGACTACCAATGGAATCTATTTGTGCTGCAGCCACATGGGCCACTCCTCATACCTTCATTTCACATTATAAGTTGGATATGGCCTCTAGGAGTAGAGCTGAATTTGGTTCCACTGTGCTCGAGTCTGTTCTGATGAGCCACCCAGGACTAAGGTGCTAGGGACGTGTCCCAACCAGCAAGAATGAAGGCGACATAGACAACTTAACATTAAGAAGTTATGTACCTACCATAATGTTCCATGTTAGTTGTCTTCTTCTCGCCTTCTTTCTTGCATCCCACCCTCCATCCCCCTAGCCTGGACAGACCGAAGAGAGTCCTTTTTTGAGGCCTTCTTCCTCTGGCTAAGTCTTATCTGGGTTACGTCCTCCTCTCTTTTAGTACTGTAGGTAAACCTTGTATTTTGGACAAATGTCCTTAAAATTTTTTCTATGGTGTTAGCGCTGCCAAACGAGATCTGGGTATCTAGCGCCAAGCATTGTGGAATAAGGGGAGGCCTTGAGCCAGTAAATAGCTCTCGAGCTTTAGTAGATGGCCGAGTCGGAGCTGAGGATCGGCTCCGAACCCAGCCGGCAAGAAAGAAGGCGAGAAGAAGACAACTAACATGGAACGTTATGGTAGGTACATAACTTCTTATTTTAAATGTTATCTGAGTACCGTGCAGCTATGGAACAGTTTTATGCATCAGTGCACCTCACACATGATGTCTTTCCATATCACTGTTGCAGTATTCCTCTTACTAGGAATCCCCTGCCAAGGCCAACCTGACATTTGGCCAGTATACCAAACCCTTACCCTTACTAGTATGTCATACTACATAAAACACATGCTCCCCACGGCATAGGGCATAAGGGTGATGCACAGAAGTACATACCTCAGAACTTTTGTCACAAGTCTGAACGCCATCTTCAGTCATCAGATTTGAACGTTCCTTCATCTATTGTTTCAAATAAGTGCCCCATTGGGGTTTTTCTTTTATCTTTAATTTCTTTCCTTTTGTTGTGAGGCTACATGTCATCCAGAAAGGGAAAATGTCAGTGTGGGAGACAGATTCCCCATAAAGACCATCACAAGCAGTGTTCGTTTTGTTTGGGTGCTTCCCACAACCATATGTTGTGCTTGATTTGTCAAGCGTTTGTCCCCCTCCCCTTGGACCTCCAATCCCAGTACTAGTTTTGTCTTGGGGCTGAACATGGCTATAAGAATTTTCCATATTTGTAATTTTCATATTTGTAATTTTCCATATTTGTATGTCATTTGTTTCAAAAATCCTACACGTCTTTCCTCGCTGAGCACTTATTTAGAGACCCAGTGCTTGAAGTGCCTTGCCCAATGAAAAATTGTCAGAAGCCTTAGCATCTAACATCCTGCTCACACCAAAGCATAAATTCAGAAGGCCTAGGCCTGAACCATCTTCTATCCAGTTGGACTCGGATGTACTCATTGTGTTGTTGCAAGTACCCACAGAACAACCGATTACTTCCAGGCTGCCATTACTGCAACTCAGCCAGTATGGCATCTGATGTTCTCGTGTCTGATATGATTGATCATACTGATACGGTTGAGAAGTCAGAACCAAGATGAATTATATCAGAGATGTACCGGTGGGCATACATCAAATCCTGGTTAGGGAAGAGGTGGTTGGATGCCTGATTGAGGTCTGCTACGGGTTGGATCTGCCATGCTTTGAAGAAGCCGACATCACACTTAAGAAAAAAAAACAAAAGACAAAGAATGTTTCTCCTTCTCTGATGTGTGAAGAAAAGGAATGGATAAAATTTACACAGGGCCTGTAAAAGCCAGTTTGTCTCTCAAGCCTCCTTCCTTTCTTTCTCTTCTTACCCCATATCATGAGACGACATAAGTCCTCTTCTGAGGTGGAGGATGTGTCTGATTCATATGAACACTCAGTGGTTTATTCATCTGAAATTCATTCCCAGGCCAAATGGCTTCAGATGATGAAGACATATTATACACACTCTCCTGCTGAGGAAATCTCTTGAGGAAACTATAACAAAAAGAATTGGAATTTTGACAAGTTTCTGATGCCCATAAATGGTATTAAAATTTGTTGATGATAGGAGCTCCTATGCCAGCACCTGTCCATTCAATTTTGCATCCACTTCTACATCCCTTTTTCACAGGTCCCTGTTCCTAAAAGAACTGATATGTCTTACAGAGTGCTAGAGGATCTAAAATTCCAATATAAAAATCCTTTAGTGGATCCTTCTGTGTTTTCTGTCTTGATTGACAAGCCTTCCAGATTTTACCAAGATGGTTTAAAGTACTTCCACTCTGGCCTTTAGGCTGTTGAATTATCAAACTCAAATGACAAAGTAACAGAGTAATCCAGGCTGCAGAGAGCTGAATAAGCGACTTTTCTTGATACTAAGTATATTTTTTGTTGCTTTCCACATCTGAATACCTAGCAACTGTATTTCGCCTGCCTTTCTGTTACATTGAAGCTGTTTTTACTGCATTTAACTTAATATTGCACTTGGAATCCTTGTTTGTTACTATTTGACTGTATTTGTAGCAAATTCTTCTGTGTAAGCTGTAGTAGCTGATTCATAGCATTTATAAGTGTTTGCTGTACCTGTTTCTGCCTTTTTTGTGAAAAAAAAAAAAGAAAAAAATATCTCTTGTTTTTCCTGCTTTACTAGTTTAGTCCAGTTTCAGAGTTGCTGATTCCTGGGCTTTGGTTGTAGTTCCTGTGTACTGTTTCCTTGCCTTATTTGGGGAAGGGAAGCTACCTGCTTTCCTGCTTTACTAGTTTAGTCCAGTTTCGGAGTTGCTGATTCCTGGGCTTTGGTTGTAGTTCCTGTGTACTGTTTCCTTGCCTTATTTGGGGAAGGAAGCTACCTTGCTTACCAGTGGGAGTGGGAAGCATTGAGCTGCCTTTGTCCAGTTTTGTGAGGTTTCAGCCAGTAACTAGTAGTTTATTGGTCGTTTGGGCCAGTTTCTAGCTTTTCCAGCCCCTGGTATAAAAGCGCTTAAACGCATTAGCGATTTAGAGCGAGCTGCCACTGTTGCACACTAGGGCAGTGCGGTTAAGCAGGTTTAAACTATTCGGCTACCTAAAGTCCACTCTTCAAATTTTCCCTTAAAACTACCTTCCTCGAACTATACTACTGATCAAATCAGCGTATCCTATAACTAAAAGATCAACTCTACTTGACTCCAAGTAGACTATTCTCTATCTATTAAACCTAGCACTTGCTCCTACAGTACTTATTACCTTGATACGGCACTCTTGTCATAGATAGTACCCCAAAAGGCAACCCCATTTCTCGGTCACCCACGTCCCCGGAATCTTTTTAAAGTTTTTGTCTACCCTTCTAGCATGTCGAGGGATCAGTTGCTAGTGTCCTCTCCTGCTCAGCTGGTGAACCTGGGAATATTGAGGCAATGTTTCAATTGCCTCATGTACACAGACAACCCTTTCCTCCTCCCACAAAACACAAATACATGCGAGAGATGCAACTATACGGCCAAACTGGAGGCTGAGCTCTCTCAACATAGGACTGGCAAGACCAGTCAGGAGGAGAAGGTTACCACACACACTATAGACCCAGTCTCACATAGTACCATTACAACCTCAAATCATACACATAAACACACAAAGACATACTCGAGGCTCTGATCAAAAATCTACCAAAACAGCAGAGGCCACCAAAGCAGACACCCAAACAACCACCACCTCAGAACACAACACCAACACATAGACCTCACAGTCAGAGTGTCAAACAGTCACAGCCCTTAAGGCCAAACACAATGCCAGACACACTAGTCATTGGTGACTCCATAGTCAGACACACTGATGTCCCGCTCACCAGACTGAGTAAGGAGAAGGTCACAGTAAGCTGCCTGTCGGGCTAGAATCCGCCACATAACGCAAGCACTCAGGTCTCTCAACAGCAGGTACAAATATGACTCAGTCATTGTCCACGCTGGTGTAAGCGACCTGAGGCGTACCTCCTTGGACTACATGAAAAGAGACATTGAGGAGCTCTCTGATTATGTAGCCCAGGCAGGTATGACCCTGACCTTGAGCAGTATCCTACCTTCACCAAGAATGATGCCACAATACAGAGATAAGATGATCAGCTTTAACAATTGGCTTAAACACTGGTGTCATTCAAAGGGGATCCAGTATCTGTCTGCCTGGGATGACATGCTGGACAAGCCACGCTGCCAAGGGACGGCTTGCACCTGTCACCCTGGGATTCGGATATTGGCAAAGGCTCTTGCCACCCCATAGTGCCTTTTTAGGCAAGGCTCAAATTCTAAACCTACCACCCTAGAACACAAAAAGGAAAAAACTAAGGGTAATGCTGCTCAATGCCAGAAGTCTAAATCTCAAAATGCACGACTCGAGGCCCTTCTCAGTATGGAGAACATCGATGTCTGTGCTGTGACAGAAACCTGGTTCAAGGCTCCTGAGAGCACCCCAGCTATCAGGTTTTACCTCATATCATGCGTTCCGCCCCAAAATCCGGACAATACCAAGAAAGGAGGGTATCCATATTCATCAAGGACACCCACACCTCAAGACTGATGCATCGGAGACCATCCAGGTGCAATTAACCATAGGCAAGACTGCTCTGCAAATTGTAGCATGTTACAGGCCACCCTCACAAACTCAGGAAACTCACATGGCCTTCCTGAAAACACTAGAGGGGATAAATGTATCACCAAACACCATCATACTAGGTGACTTCAATTACCCTAATATAGACTGGGAACACTACTCAAGCCCAAACACCCTAGCCCAAAAGTTCCTGGAATTCATAAACTCAAATGCCATGGAACAACTAGTCACCATCCCCACAAGAGGAGATAACATACTTGATCTCATCATCACGAACATGGGAGCACAATGTTCAACACCGGAAGTATACCCCTCACTGGTGAGATCAGATCACAAACTAATCTCGCTGAAGGTCCTCATCCCACCCCCACCTGAAATAGAAAAGAGCACGGTAAAGAACTTCTCAAAAGCCGACTGCACACTTCTAAAGACTAGTGTGGTCTCCTTTCAGGCCCCGGAAAACAATACTCAAGCCGCTGAATCACTTACAAACGCCTTCTACCAGCACCTGCAGGACTGCATGGATAAGGCAATCCCAAGCAAAACAAAGACTCTTTGTACCAAAGGCAAGCGTCCAGTCTGGTGGACCCCAGCCATAAACAAACTCTACAACAAAAGGAGGAAGCTACTACAAGATAGAGCAAAATCCTTAAAAGGTAAGACACCCTTGATCACTATAAGTAAAAACTAAGAGCTCTCATAAAATCATCCAAAGCAAATTTCGAGAGAAAAATAGCTAAAGACTCAAAAGACAATCATAAGGCCTTCTTTAGCTATGTTAGAAACCTAGGAGGAAACTCCCAGATATGCTCAGAACTAGTTCAAAATGATGTGAAGATTACTGATCCTACAGACATTGCCAACATACTGGCTGACAGGTTCAGTGCAAACTCCCCCCCCCTTGACCCCAAAATGAGAGATACCTATACCAAATTAGTGCAGCCCCCAAACATCTCCAGCCCAAATGAGAACTGCTCTCTCCAAAGCAAAACACAGCATCCATGGGACCCGATGGTGTCCCCGGCTGTGTGCTCCACGAACTCAATGAGAAATTAAACCCACAGCTAGGACAGCTGTTTAATCAAAGTCTTACCTCTGGATCAGGAGTGGCGCACTGCAACTGTGGTCCCACTTCACAAAGGCGGTGCCTCCACAGACCCTGGAAATTACCGCCCATTAGCTTGACAAGCCTTATCTGCAAAGCCATGGAGAGGATCATAATGGACCTCATAAATAAAGACATAGGAATTTGCAGACTTTGGATCCAACCCAGTTTGGCTTTGTCAAAGGCAGATCATGCCTTTTAAACTTGGTTGACTTTTTGAAACAGTCACCAAAGCCATTGATGAGGGAAAGGCAGTCCATACAGCCTACCTCGATCTGGCTAAGGCCTTGATACAATACCCCACTCGGGTATCATTGAAAAACTCATCAGCTTAAATGTTAACCCATACATCACAAGATGGGTTGCAAACTGGCTGAGTGACAGAACCCACAGGGTCAGAGTTGCTGGCGCCATGTCAGACTCAAAGCCTGTCACAAGTGGTGTCCCACAGGGCTCAGTCCTGGGCCCACTCTTGTTTGGCATCTACTTTTCCGTACAAGCAAACACAGGAGGGTTATGGCTGACAAAGTTTGCAGATGACTGCAAACTGGGAGCCATAGTAGAAAACACATCTGACACAGATATCCTTCAGAAGGGTCTCACAGAAACGGATAACTGGTGCCAGAGCCATGGCCTAAAGTTAAATGCCAAAAATGCATAGTCATACCCTTCGGGAAAAACAAGGTTACCCCTAGCTACCAAATAGGTGGCAATCCACTGAGCACAGAAGAAGTTATCAGGGACCTGGGGACCCAGGTTGATAGTAGTCTGTCATTCGACACCCATGTAGCTAAAGTAGTTAGGAAGTCCTTCTACATTGCCCACCTTATCATGAAGGGATTCTCATCTAGATCAAGGAGGTCATAGTCTCCCTTTACTCATCACTCATCAGACCAATGATTGAGTACAATGCCCCATTCGGAATGTATCTGACCCGACACTTGCAGCAGCTGGAGAGGCCACAAAAGTTCCTCACCAAAAGGATAAAGGGTCTCAAAATCTGTCCTATGCTGCCCGACTGAAAGAACTCCAGCTCTATTCAGTTCAGAGGTGACCTTTGCCTAACATACAAGGCCATGTCAAACCCAGATTTGATGAATATGCTTCACCTCAAAAAATCTAGATCCATCAGAGCCACAAGGGCAGGAGACTTAAACCGCTGGAGAGATAGATTCATCACCCAAAGACTCCCTATGCTGTGGAACAAAATCCCGGTACATGTGAGGCAGAGCACCTCGCTGGCCTTGTTCAAGAGAAATCTTGACCAATGATATACCCCAGGAATTACCTCAGTGTCACTGCTCGACAGAGGCACAGCAAAATAATGGGTATAGTTCCCCATACTAAAGGGGTGGCGTAAGCCACAAAACAATGGGCTAGGCTTATAAATGCCCTCGGGCAGATAGCCTAGTATGAACCTATGAACCTATGAACCTATGAACCTATGAACCTATCTGTTCTTGGTAAATTGAGCAAGACTTTGACTAACCTTGAGATTTCTTAAATAGGCAAGCTATTCATGTGGTGGATCCAGCTACTCCTGTAGCCAGCCATGAGATTAAATGGTATGATGCTGTGGAAACTTCTTTCAGGGTAGCTGCTGCCGGATCTGTCATCAGGAGATTCATTCCCACTTCCTTCCTGTGGCTATCAAAGCCAAGCTATCAGATTCCCCTCTTAACAGCGATTTTCTTTTTGGTCCTGCTAGTGCAGTAGACCTGTTCATAACTTTACAGGAGAAAGATAAAATGTTGTGAGATTTCTAACAAATCTTTCTCACTTCATTGCCCAGGAATCAGAGCAGTTTACCTGTCTAAGATCATGTCCTTTTCTTGAACAGACCCTAAATCTGGCAGGGAAATGCCAAGGAAAAGATTTCAGGACAAATCGACAAGAGAATCAAACTCTGGTAAACCTTCCTTTCCAAACAAACCAGCCTGACTACTGTTTGCCTCCTCATTGATCCACACCTCCCCTTGTCAAAAAGATTAAAATCCTCCTTTTCTGCTTGGTAGCTCATTACATCAGATATATGGGTCCTGTCATTCAACAAGGCTACAAAGTTACTTGGAAAGAAATTGCAGCCTTCAGAGGCATCCGTCCTCCTCCATCAAGCCAGATGCATATTTTCTCTCCTATTTTATACAGGCTGCTCGGCCAAAGTACCATAGAATCTGTGCCACCACAATATATAGGAAAATGTTTTTATTCCAGATTTTTTCTGGTACCCAGAAAAGAAGGAGATTTGAGACCCATTCTGGACTCATCTCACCTTAATTCCTTTCTGAAGGTGCTTTCTTTCAAAATGCTTTCCCTTCAAACTCTTCTGCCCTTTATCTTACCCCAAACATTTCTGGTATATTTGAATCTGAAGGATGCCTAACTTCACATTCTCATTCATCCTTCATAAAAGAAGTTCATCAAGCTCTTGCCTAATTCATCATACTTTCACTTCTCTGCTTTACACTTTTTGTTACCTACATCCTCCAGGTTTTTCACAAAGAGCTTAGCTCCAGTATCACCTTTTGCAGAAGTCTGAGAATTCATAAATCTTCATGTATCCATGATCTTTTTGTACAAGCAATATCTCAGGAAGACCTCTTAAGGCATCTCAGCTACACCTTTTTCCTTATGTAGAGAGTGGGCTTCATGGTCAGTCTAGAAAAGAAGTCTACCTTGACCCCTGCCCATTATCTAGTCTTTCTGGGTTGCTGGCTGCACACGTCTCATGTTAGCCTTTCTCGTACAAGAAAAATGCAGACTCTGTGTATTCTCAGATCCTCCATCCTCTTCAGTTTTGTCCTGCAAGAGTAATTCTGAGAGCTCTGGGGTTCATGCCAGCTTCCATCCCCATGAGTTCTTCTGTTAAACGTCACATGAGAACAATCCAGTGGTACCTAAAGTCTCTCTGCTGCCATCATTGTCATCCACTGGACACTCAGATTCCACTACCATGTTTTCTAAAAAGAGAGTTACATTTGCAGCTGAATCGAGGTCTGCTATTCAAACCAGCTGTTCCCAATCAGGATCTGCACACAGACACATCACATCTAACTTGGGTGCATAGAGAGGTCCCTTAATAGCTTAGGGCCAGTAAACCTCAAAGGAAAGGACACGTCATTGTGAAAGAAATGAGGGCACACTTTAAGGCTCTGTAGATATTTTCTCACTCCCAGAATCCAGGACCCCTCAGAATTTTCACAGACAACACAATACAACAATCACGGGGTGTATAAACAAACACTGGAGGACAAAGTGGGAGACAACACTCTACCAGATGTGCAGACTGGCTCTTCTGACTTGGGACCAAGCTCTAAAAGCAAATCTGTCCCTACAAGCAATTTTCCAGTTCTCAGTTTTATATTATCTTTTGTTTAGTCTCTTCCCACATATCTTTAGCTGACATAACCGACTCCTTTTTAATCCATACTCATAAATACTTAATTTTATCGTGGACCAGTTCATGTTTGGGTACATAAATTATAGCTATAGCTTTTGATTTTATCTTTATTAGTTTTATATCCCAAAAAAACTCAGAACTTTCACAAGATATTCCACAACACTGAGGACTTTCTTGTTCCATCAGGCACTAAATAATATCATCTGCAAGTAATGCCAACTTTTCTTGAACACCGTACCAGTTGTATCCTTGAATTCTGGAGTCCTTTATTTTATTTGCTACTGGTTCTTAATGTAACACAAATAATAAGGGAAAGAGGACTCCCATGTCTGGTTAATCTGTTCAGATGCAACTTATCAGAGAGGAACTGTCTCACTTTGATTTTCCATCATATATTTTTTTAATTAACATTATTATTGTATCAGGAATTGCAAATGCTTCTATTGCCCTACTCATAAAATCCCTGCTTTCTCTGCATCAAGACCTAACAATAACAGCAGTATTTTCTTACATTCTGCTTCACTCTGGATCATCATTGTTCTGTTAATGTCGTCAAATGTTTGCTTCCCCCCATGAAGCCACATTGATCAATATTTGTCAATTTTGGCATCACTTTTGCCATTCTTTTAGCCAGTATAGACATAAGCACTTTATAATCATGGTTTAGAATGGAGATGGACCTGAACAAAGTGCATCAGATGGGTCTTTACTGTCTTTAAGTAGTAATTTACCACAGTTTTTTTTTTCCAGAATGTTGGTGTCTCCCATCCTTTTAGAATACTGTTAAACAAAACCTTTCAGATTTTTTACACTTTCGCTCCTAACTTCCAGGCTTCCATCAGAATACCATCTGTTCCTGGAAACTTTCTTGTAGATTGGTCATACATTATTTTTGTCTCATCTCCTCCTATCATGACTGCTAACCGTTGAGCCTCATCTTTCTCTAACTTGGCATATTTAAGGCTTTTTCTTGATTTCCCCACATCTCTACTTTATACAAATGTTCCTAAAATTTCCAAAATATTTCTTAATACCTCTACAGGATCTGTGGCTATTTTTCTTATAAGCTTGATGAAAAGAAAACCCACTGGAGCCACCATGACCGGTTAAAACTTTAACACACAGATAAGTGCTTTTGAGCATTAGCTCTTCATCAGATCTAAAAAACAGTTAAAATCAACCATATTTAAACAAATAGCAACCAATTAGAATCAATAGCAGAACCTACGCCCCTTCAGTAAGGGTTTTAAAGGCATACAAGCATTTAACCCAGGTGTAATTGTAAGCTTCCTAAGTTTGGCAACAATCCTTTATACTTTCTTTTGCCTAAGTCGTTGTGCCAAAATTTTTTGTGCTGTGGAATTATTGTCAAACTAACAATCTTTCAAACAGTAGTCTTTCTAAACTCATGCAGCTCCCTTATTTTCTCATCACTCTACAATTGCACTGCCTCTTGTTCTGTGAGAATCCCCTTATTTTGTAATACTTTAACCTTTGTCAGCCTGTCTAAATTATTCTTACTACTACTTAACCAGATCTCTTGTTCTTTTATTTCTACCCTATTTTTAAATGGGTAATAGGTTTGAGAAGTGTGTCTATGCTTCAGCCACCTTCAGCCTAAGGTCACTGAATTATTTGGCACATTTTATTAGGTTACAGAGGGATTTGATCAAGGAACTTTCAAATACCCTCACAGGATCTGTTTCTGCAGAGGTCCAAGCATCCGTGACTTCTCAGTTAGCTACCTTGCAATCTATTTTGAATTAATCCATGAGACTTATTTCACACGTAGCCGAAGGAACCTCAAGGTCACGAATTCAGGCATTTTTCCATCAGGAAACGTGCTTGGATATACTTATGTAATTTTGCATGATCCATCCCAACATCTTAATCTTTAGGCTGATGGCTTTGTTTCTCCAAATACATTAATAGCCAGATAACCAATGCTCCCTTCCCCTGTCAGACATATACTTTAATCTTCCCATAAACCTTCAACATGAAATTCTGTCCAAGTAAATGGGAAAGATTTGTTTACTGGGCTCAAAATCATGCTGAACCTTTTTCAGGTCTGATACATAACAGACTTGAGCTTTTAGCTGTACTTTTTAAAGAACGGAGTAGTTCTTCAACCATTAAAGTTCATTTAGCAGTGATATCAGACTTTCACATTGGATGTGAAGGTTCTTCAGTAGCTTCTCATAAATTCTGCAGAGCTTTCTTGTGAAGCACTCTCCTTTACAGACCTCCGTTTTAGGACCCTACTCCCCCCATGGGATGTCAGTGTGGTACTACAGGCACTAATACATTCCCCCCCATGGGATGTCAGTGTGGTACTACAGGCACTAATACATTCCCCCTTTGAACCAGCAGCTAAATGTGACATTGAGTGTCTTACCTGGAAAACTGTTTTTCCTAGTAGCCATTACCTCTGCTAGAAGAATTTCAGAGATTCAAGCCTGGTCTTCAAAACCCCTATACTTGATTTTTCACAAGGATAGAGTAACACTTCAAACAAATCCCTTCTCCTTTCCAAGGTGGTGCCAGAATCTAATGTCATCAATCCATTAATTTGTCAGTATTCTTCCCTAATTTTGCAAACAAGGGTGAATACATGTTACATTTACTGGATGTTCACAGATAGTTACATTTTTACCTGCACAGAACAAAAGACATCAGGAAAAACAGACCAGTTTTTTTTGTTTCCTTTGCAGAATTGAAATTGGGTAAACCAGTCACAAAAGTAACTTTAGCCAGATGGCTAACTGATTGTATTTCATTTGTCTATAGCAAATTGGATATTACATTACCAAAACCGGTATGAGATCATTTAACTAGCCCATGGCAACTTCTTCAGTTTTTCTTTCCAGAGCATCCATGGACAACATATGTGCAGCAGCAGCAGCTTGAGCTACTGCCAATACTTTTATTATTCATTGCAAATTAGATCTTGTCTCCATGGGTAAAGCATCATTTGTTTCAGCTGTGCTTAGAAATATCTTTCCTTAGAGTCTACCTGGGATTATAGGTAGCTGCCTCGGCCCCATCAGTTGAAGATGGAATAAAAATTAACATCAGATAAAGAAGTTATGTACTTCATAACGTTCCATTCGTGTTGTCCATTTTCATTCTTCCTCGACTACCCACCCACCAGCCCCTATCCCTGCTTTTCACAAACTTCTGGATAAATGAGCTGTTAGAGGAAAATTATTTTCCTTTATATTGAGCTCCAGATGTAGTTTTTTCCTTTGCTGAGCACATGTAATTTTACGTCTCCTATATTTATGCATGTTAAAGATTCCTTTCTGTTAAAAATCAGCAAACAAGATCTGAGGTAGCTTAGGTTTGGTGCATTATGGGTAAGGGAGAAGCTCAAGAGCTTTTTGGTTACCACAAGCTTTAGTATCAGGCGAGTCAGATCCAAAACCATCAGTTGAGGAAGAATGAAAGTGGACAACACAGCTGGAACATTATGGTAAGTACTTAACTTCTTTATACATCTCCCCATCACTTTGGACAGGAATGATTTATTGGGCTTGGCTCAGGGTTTATTTCAGACTCTGCTGTTCTAGTTCAGATGTTTCTGTGAAGAGAAAAGGAGATTCTTAATTTTCTGAGAAGGTTCATTATTTTGAATCATAAAATGAGTATGAAGGGACAAGTTCTGTTTTTTTTTTTCTCCTCGGGTTTCTTATTCGGATTTTAAGGAAAGTGTGGCTTCCGTCAGTTCATACAAAGGATTCTCGTTTTCTGAACTAATTTCCAGAATGAATTAGTTGAGCATAATGACATTCTACTGTCTCAGAAAAAGTATTATGATTTATTGCAACTAGATTTTCTTGAACCTACTCCAGTTCCCCCTGTCCTTTCAGCATTTGAGGATATTTTTGTTACAACTTTTAAAATGCCTGATCCATACTGCTGTCCCCAAGAAAGCAGATAGATTGTAAAACGTTCCTTAGTCTTATACATTTTTTATACTAATCCCAGATCAGACTCAACAGTTATTTCTTTGGTGAATCCAGCTGCTGTTAAACATCTGGTTTGTACCATTCCCTCTTCTGCTAACAAGTATTGGAAAGATTTAGGGAAAAATATATTATTTTGCACCACTTGTTTTTAGAGTTCTCGGCTCTCCAGCTCATATATTAAAGTTAATGCTTTTGAAAATATGAGGAATATTATGGCATCTGTTTCCTTTTCTGAAGAGAAAATATCTTTGTGTAACCCGAATGCTTCTGCGTCTCAGGTTAGCTATACCCACTGTTTGAAGTTTGCTTATGATTTTACTGATGCCACTTCCAAGGATACTGCCACTGGAACTGTTATGAGGTTTGCTTTGTTGTGTACTCAAAACCTTCCTGAAGATGCTACAGATGAAATTTGAATTCTCCCTTAGACATAGAGTTTAGTTGTTAGACCATCTGCTGCAGAGGTACTTAAATGTGAGAGTTAATCTTATTCGAGGAATTTTTCAGATTTTTCATTCTTCCTTCTCCAAGTTTGGCAAGAAGTTTAATGAGACCTTAACAACCCTTTTCAAAAAAGTAAAATAAGCAATCACAGCAAACTGCTGGTAGGCAAACGTACAAAAAGCAGTGGCAGGAAGGTTCCAAAAAGAAGGAAGAAATCTTCCAGACCAAAGGACAGTCTGAGGGACTATCTACACAGCTGCCCTCCCCCTTCCCACCCTAGAATCCTTGCAGAAAGTCCGAATTTCCATTTCTCTCCTCGGTAACAGTTTTAGACAGATGGGTCCTGAAAGTAATTCATCAAGGTTACTGGTAACAGTCAGAGTCTCTCCCTCATTTTCAAGGAATTCCTCCTTATCTGCTAGACCAAATTCCTCTTTTCCATCCTGTCATTTAGTACCTGCTGACTCAGGAGGTGATGGAAGCGGACCCTTCTAAGCTGGGAGAATTTTTTCATTCAGAATGTTTCTGATGCCAAAGAAAAAAGCTTCTACAATTCAAATAGACAACTTTGGTCCTCCAATAAATCCTTAATCGAAACCATCACATGCAAAAACTCAGAGGAATCACTATTTGCCCATTAAATAGCAAAAATATGGAACAACCTTCCCCCTGACCTCATACTACAAACCTCCACACCCTCCTTCAAAAGCCTACTTAAAACATACCTCTTCACCAACCATCTGTACAACTGTAATTGACCCCCTGAAGCCTCATCCACTTACAGTTTCTACACCCCATCTGTCCTGGACAACACAAACAACACACTCTAACTATACCTATCCATGTGTGAGCAATAACCTATATATGAGTGGTGTATGTACATGTTTGTGTGTGTGTGTGTGTGTGTGTGTGTGTGTGTGTGTGTGTGTGAGTATGTGTGTGTATATATATATATATATATATATATATGTATGTATGTATATATATATATATATATATATATATATATATATATGTATGTATATGCTCTTACACGTATATTTACTTGAATGTATATATGGAAAATTAAACATTTATATACTCTTATTCAGTTGTGAAATATCTTGCAATGCTCTGCCAGGTTCTTATCTACTCTCATTGTATATTTTGTACACTTGTATTTTCGACCAAAAGGGGGGAATATCCTGTTATTGTATGCTAACAGCTATGAAGCCTATAATCTGTATGCTACTACTCTGTAATGTCTCTTTTGTAAAGTTTTCTTTTCTGTGTAAACATACGGAGTTTTTATCCACTGAAAACGGACACTTGTTGTCCAGTCGGACTATCCTGGCAAACAAATGTTAAATAAATAAATAAAAATAATTCATGAAAACCTGTTCTGGATTCTTCTTTTCTAAACCAATTTGTGCTAGTGCCCAAGTTCAAAATGTTATTGTTTCACACATTACTTCTGATCCCCCATTTAATTTTTTTGGGTGCCTTTAGATTTAAAAGATGCTTATCGTTATATTCCTATAGATCGAGATTTCAGATGTTTCTTAAGGTTTTTTGTGTCCGGATATTCCCAGGAAGCGTTTACAGAAACCAAGCATATTTCCCTTACCTCTGCCCCATCCTCATGGAAGGGAAACAAGGAGGATTGCTTTAACTTTAAGGGCTATTTAAAGCTATTCAGTTGTCTTTGCGTCCATATTTCATTTCCACTTCTATTAAGAGTAAGAGACTTCTTTCTTGTTTTAAGGAAGAGTATATTCTGATTCAGATGATGAAGAAATCTTTTATTTATTTAACATTTGTTTACCGGGAAATTCCAACTTGGAACGAGCCAATTTTCGGCAGAGGCTCGGAGAGAAGTGCTCCAGGCACGTCTTTGTAATGTGGGAGGAAACTGGCTCACCCAGAGTAGACCCACACAAATGCAGGGAGGACATGCAGACTCCACACAGTAGGCACCCCAGCTGAGAATCGAACCACATTTGATTATGTTTCCCCAATTCCTTTATCCATTGTCTTCTAATCTGACATAGGGAACACATTATCCTCTGACTCTCCCAATGAGGAAATTTGTTTTGGTGGCACAATAGCAAAGAAGAAAAATGTTTTCAAATTGGAGGGTAAATTTGGCACCCAGGAAACGTACAATGAATTATTGATTATGGCCACCATCAGAAATGTTACTATTTCTCCAGTTTGGGGAATTTTTGGGATACCTTCTCAACTGCTTCTGTATCCCCAGATTCTCAACCTCTAGCAACTAAAAAGCTGGCCTGGTTTTATAGGGTCCCAGAGCCATACAAGTACCTTTACAAAAATCTCTTTGCTGAACCCTGCCATTATTTATTTGGATGTGGTGCTATAACTTTTTCATCCTTTAATCCAGTCCCTAATGATGAAGGGAACAGAGCACTTGACAGATATGGCAAAAAGGTATACACTTTTCCACCTTAGCCTTTAGAGCCATTAATTGCCAAACTCATATGTCCAAGTTTCTTTTATCTAGTCTGACTACAGTGGAACAATCTTTAATCAGTTTACCAAATTTTGATTAAAATTCTAACATTTTGCACATACTTAACTCTGCATTTCAAGTGGTTACAAATACAATTAAATGGAGCTCTGATGCAGTGGATACTGTCTCCAGAGTGACTGCAATGATGACGGTTATGAGAAAACATGGTTGGATTAGACTTCATGCCTTTCAAGGGGATATCAAAGCTCAAATGTTAAAGGCTCCTCTGGTTAAGGATTTATTATTTGGTAGCTCCTGTGTAAAATTTCTTAAAAAGTTAGAAGAAAGAGTATGGAAAAGTTAACTCAACCTCCTGTTGAACCTTCTCAAAAGTTTCTAATCTGGCTGATGGCCTTAGCTGTAACTTTAACCTCTGCTAGATGAGTATTTGAATTAGTGGCCCCTGTATCTTTTCAGCCTTTTTGGGGTTTTCTCAAGAATAAGGTGAATCTCAAAACCAGCTCTTCCTTTACGCCTAAAGTTGTAATTTATTCTTAACCTATCCAGCATTACGTATTCTCTTCTTATTCTTAAAATAATGGTATTATTCTTGACAAAACTCAAGACTTCAGGAAATCTAATTATTGATCTGATGTTGTAAATCTTCATTCATTCCATACTGACGGTGTTAAGGTTCCGTTCTTGGAACCAACTCAGCCAATACACAAGCTCGCGCCAGCCAAAAAACTCTTGAGCTAAGTCCTACCCATAGTGCCCCTCTTCCCTCTATCTTCAGATCTCATTTGCGCGTTACTTCTCAAGATGTGCCAAACCAGCTCTCAGCTAAGTAGTGAATTTTTTGGAGAAAAAAAAAATATATATATATATATATATATATATATATATATATATATATATATATAATCCTTCTGAGTACCCTTTTCTAGTTCTTTACTCTAGCGTTTAATAGTTCCTTTACTATTCTACTTTGTGCGCGAGTTTCTTTCCTTTTTCCTATCTTTTTAGCAATCTTAGTCCCATCGTTGGTACAGGCCCTTCCCTTACCCTTGTGGTAGTCCTCTTACCATTGTTTGTATTTTCCCCTTCTGTCTGTTAAAAATAAAGGATATTTTTCTTCCTTGTGTGTGTGTGTGTGTGTGTGTGTGTGTTGTTGTTGCTTTCTTTGGCAACACCTGGCCTTTGTTTAAAAAAATGGTGTGTTTTTTGTGATGCAATATCAGTCTCTTATTATCAGTGTCACTATGCCATACAAGAAGGGAACAACTGGATTCAAGCAGTGTGACAAATGTGGGCAAAAGATGCCCAACTCTGATGGGCATCTTTCATGTGTTTACTGCCTCGGAGTTCCTCACCTCCAGTTACAGGCGCTTTGTGAGCTCTGTAAAAACTTTAGTTGTCACACTTTGACATAGCAGAAAAATAAATTAATCCTGAAGGGATTGCTAAAATCTCCCTTTTCGGAGGTCCTTTCTGAGGCGGTGGTCTCAACTCCTCCAAAGAAAGAAAAGAAAAAGAGAAGCCATTCTGTTCCGACTTCTCCAGGCTCAAAGAAACTGAAATTTTCTCAGACACTATCGTTACCGACACCAAAAATAACTAAATTGTCTGCACTGACTGCTACCACACCAGAGACTATGACTAACTGTACGTTGCCGAAGTCGCAATACCTATTACAGAATACTTGCCTACAATTGACCCCTTTTTTGGACAGTGATTATAGTCCTTTTCTTGAGAGGCCTGACTCTCCATCCGGAGTATCTACACGTTCCACCGGGAGTCTTTCTGAAATTGACATGGTGAGGCTTGTTGATCAGCTCTTGGCAGCCAGAGAAATCCCAACCCCTACCAAGACTTTCCTCCCACCTAGAGCTAAAGGTTTTTCTGCACAGGCTCCGACATATCCTCCTTCAACCTCTTGTCAGGCTTTGGAGTCCTCGGTACTGATGTCAATCCCATTGCCTACATCTTCGGTCCCTGTGATGTTATCTTCCACGGTTCCAAGGCCTACCCTTTGGACTTTGCTCCATTCAGAGCCGATCCATCCTTGGGTATGTGACTGGTCTGTCAGCACCGTGACCCCTAGTTTGGCACTAATTTTTTCTATGGCGCCCGCTATGGTTCCGGGTGTTTCGGCAGCTCCTATTCCTCTCAAGGCTCTTATCCTGGAGGCGGGCTCATCAGAGTGGGGTGTAACCCCAGATCCGAGGTTGTCCCTCTTGGTTCTGGGCTCCCATCCCTCTTCAGGTGGGCCTGCCTTCCAGGTGATGGAGAGGGTTCTTGCTTCCACAAGCATGCATTCGGCACCTTCAGTGTTGGAACCTGACCATTCCCTTTTTCTCTGGTGTACAGCTGACGCAGCCTACTATGCAGGGACTTTAAGCATGGGGGGGCAGCAAGAAACCCTGCTCCAGGGCACCCATTCTTCTGAGTCCTCCTCAGAAGACCCCACTGAGGAGCCACACTGAAAGAGAACATGCAATAGGAAGCATGTTGATTCCCTGGAGGAATCCGTCACTGAAGATATGGATTTCAATGAGGGAGAAGAGTCTCCACAGTCACCCCCTGAAGATGTCTCCCTTTGGAGACATACTGGAGATCCTGAAACAGAGGGGCGACTAGAAGCCCATTAACCCTTCTTCTGAGGAATCTGTATTCTTGCAAGCCTTCCACGCTCAACCCTCTACTTCCTGGGTGACACCACCTGCAGATAAGCTCATTAAGCTCATCATACAGTATGCCTGGAAGGCCCCTGACAACATTGAGCTGATTCCCTGGAAGCCTGATAAAATTCTGTCTCCACCAGAAGACCACCCCCACTGGGCCAGAGGTTTGATAGTAGATTCCATGGTTGGGGCGGCGGCCACTAGGAAAGAACTTGCGGAAGAAAGTTTGACTATCTGTCGTCTGAAAAGAGAGTCCCGGACGATAGACAGATTAGGGAAGTGGAATTACGCTTCAGCAACCTTCGCTATAAGGTCACTGAATTACATGGCACACTTTATACGTCTCCAAAGAGACCTGATTTCAGAACTTTCAGGTACTTTGGCAGGGGTATTGCCTGAAGAGGTGCAAGATAAAGTTGCCTCTCAGCTCGCCACCCTAGAGTCCATTTCTAACTCCTCCATGGGGTTGATCACTCATACAACTGAGGGGGCAGTTAGAGTAGATGTTTCAGGCTTTGTCATAAGATGTCACGCCTGGGTGCACTTATGTGACTTTGTGGACCCGCTCAAGTCTTCCTTCATCAACGCTCCTGTTGATGAGTCTTCCTTGTTTGGCCCAAAAGTTAAGGACATGCTAGCCAGGTGTGAGAAGGACGTAAAGACCCTATCTGCTGTGGGCATATGCTTTCTCACCCCTCAGCGGTCCTACTCCAGGAATCAGAGGGGTAGAAAAATGTTGTTCAAAAAATCCCAACGGCCTTTCCACAACACACGTGGCGAGCAATCTCCCCCGGGGCAGAGGGGGGAACTCATTGGGAAGATGCCCCTATCATGGCAGAGGGGGCCCATGAAACCAGGGCTCCAAAGATTCCTTCTGTGGTCAACCCTATCAGCATTCCTGAAGAGTGGCCTGATTGCATATCTCTGGAAGCAGTCGGGGGACGTTTCTCTCTGCACCACTTATCCTGGCAATTGTAACATTAGACTCATGGGTGCAGAAGATAATGACCAGAAATTATCATATCCCCTTCGATCTTGACCCTAGGCCTCTAAGGCAAATCCCAGACTTTCCACCCAGTTACAGGGATGCAGCAGCGCTAGAAATCCTAAAACTGCTAAGAAAAAGAGTCATCCAACCAATCCCACCAGACCATATAGGACCCAGATTTTATTCAAGGTTTTTTTTAGTGCCAAAAAAGACAGGGGACTGGAGACCAATTTTGGATCTCAGTGTACTGAACAAGTTCATCAGGCAAGCAAAATTCCAGATGGTCACGGTTCAGTCCATTCTTCCATTTCTGGAGAAGGATGACTGGATGTGCTCTATACATCTTCAGGATGCGTATTACGACATAAAAATGGACAAACGATCTAGAAGATACCTCCACTTCTGGCTGGGAGCCACGGTCTCTCCACAGCCCCCAGGGTGTTCACCAAATGCATGGCAGTAGTAGTAGTAGTAGTAGCAGCTCACCTGAGACTACAAGGATTCCGCATGTTTCCATATCTAGACGATTGGCTCCTTACCTCTCCAACCAGGAGTCTACTGCTCCAAGCCATATCGTGCAGTCAAAGTCTGGCAGAAAAGCTTGGGATCTCAATAAACACAGAAAAGTCAATGCTGGTACTGACTCAAAACTTAGAGTTCTTTGGGGCACCATTCGTCACAATATCCTACCGAGTCACCTTACCTCAGCACAGGTTATTAAGAATGAGATCTCAACTTCAAATTATACTCTCTCAAAATCTTGTCCCAGCTCAACTGGTTCTACAATTCCTGGGCTCAATGGTGGCTTCAGCCATGCTGGTTACAATAGCAAGATTCCATATGAGGCTGCTCCAATGGCTCCTAGCATCTCAATGGTCTCTCAACACAGTCAGTGCCTTACCCAATCCGCATAACAAACCGATGCAAACAAGATCTGAATTGGTGGATTAAGCCAGAGGAGGAGTTGTGGTGTCACCCCCCCCCCCCTGTTCCCAAAGCCATAGTAACCACAGACACTTCCCCTGATGGGGTGGGGGGGCATTTTCAGGTAAAGACCATCCAAGGCACTTGGTCCCCCTTAGAGGCCAAGCTGCATGTCAATGTCCTAGAACTGAGGGCAGTGCTCTTAGCATTGCTAGCATTTCAAACAACCTTTCCATCCAGGACAATTGCTGTCCAATCAGACAATATGTCAGTAGTTTGGTACATCAACAAGGAAGGAGGAACCAGATCCTACCTATTATGCCGGGAAGCCCTGAGAGTGTGGCAGTAGACGATAGCTTCCAACCACTTTCTCTTAGCAGTACACATTCCCGGGAACTCAAATCTGATTGTTTTTGCTCAGTTTGTCTGCATTCTGATGCCTCACTAGTGCTTTCTCAGTCCCGTAGTAGCGACAAAAATATTTTGCCATTGGGGCCAGCCTTGCTCCGATCTCTTTGCTTCCCCCCTTGAACCACAAATGCAGCAGCTTCTTTGCCCTGATCCCCCCAAGGAGAATCACTAAGAGATGCTGTGATACACAATTGTCCCCTGGGCTACTGTATTCCTTTCCTCCTTTTCCCCTCATTCCACAGTTTTTGAAGAAAGTGCAACAGTTTAGAAGCAAGGTAATCCTCATTGCACCCTATTGGCCCTGTTAAATTTGGTTTCCCTTCCTATGGCCTCACGTGGTTCACCATCTGTGGACCCTGGATCCATCCCCGGGATTCCTATCTTGCCCACAGGGACTGGTGCATCCTGACCTTCAGAGTCTCAAGCTGACGACTTGGCATCAACACTTCCACTGATTGCCAGGCACATAAATCTGTCTTCGCCAGTGAGAAAAATTCTTCTGGCTTCTCATAAACCCTCCACCAGGAAACTGTATCGCAGCAAATGGGTCAGGTTTGTAATTTGGGCTAAAGGACAAGGACTAGACCCATTCTTTGTTCCAGTCCATAAGGTCTTAGAATACCTGTCAACTGTACTCTGTTCAGGAGCCTCAACCTCTACTATTACAGCTCACTTAGCGGCTATCGCCAATTTTCATGATGGCCTAAATGATTCTTCATTCATGTCCCACCGTCTTTGCAAAACCTTCATGAAAGGAGTTCTGTACCTGAGAGCACCTATTAAAAACCCTACTGAACCTTGGAATTTGACTTTGGTCTTACAAACTCTGACCTGTTCACTCTTTAAATCTTCTGCCATGTGTCACATAAAGTTTCTATCCTGGAAAATCTTATTCCTGGTAGTCATCACCTCAGCCAGGAGAATGTCAGAGTTTTGAGCTTTGTGTGTTAATCGCCCTTATTTAATTTTCCATAGTGAGAGAGTATCACTTCGAACTAATCCTTCCTTTTTATCCAAAGTTATCTTGATTTCAAATCTCAACCAGTCCATTGATTTACCAATCTTTTCCCCAAATTTTTCTAACAAAGGTGAATACCATTTACACCTGTTGGATGTACATAGACAGTTATGTTTTTACTTAGAACCAAATCTTTCTGAAAGTTGGTCCAGCTTTTCATAGCCTTTTCAGGCCCCAAATTGGGCAAAGGTGTTTCCAAACTCACCTTGTCAAAATGGCTAAGAGATTGCATTACTTTGTTTGTCATCAGAACAAATTAACTTTGCCTGCTAGGGTCACTCCACCAGGTCAGTGTCCACTTCGGTGGCTTTTGATTCCAGAGCCTCTATGGATGACATCTGCGCTGCAGCCACTTGGGCAACCCCCCCATACCTTTATCACTCATTACAAATTGGGTATGGCCTCCAGCAGAAGAGCATCCTTTGGCTCAATGATGCTCAGGAATATCCTTCCATAGGGCCCCCCAGGACATAAACTAGCTGGGGACTCAGTCCCATCGGTATGGAATGAATGAAGATTTACAACATCAGATAAAGAACTTGTGTTCTTACCATAACGTTCCATCTGTGTTGTAGATCTTCATTCATTCCTTACGCCCCCGCCCTCCTACCCGCCTACGTGAAGACCCCTGGGGGATAATTTTTGATCCTGACTACCTGATAGGGCATTTGCTCAGATAGGGCCTTCATTGGCTCTTTCCTGGCGGGCATACTCGATCTAAAGATAGAGGGAGAGGGGCACTATGGGTAGGACTTAGCTCATGAGTTTTTTGGCTGGCATGAGCTTGTGTATTGGCCGTGTCAGTTCAGAGGACAGAACTGTAACCCCATCAGTATGGAATAAATGAAGATCTACAACACAGGTGGAATGTTATGGTAAGAACATAACTTCTTTTTTTGTATCTCATGATTGTACCTAAACAAATGATTTCCAGATGGCTTTCCCACTCCATTCAGTACAGCTGTTCCAACAATGATAAATATCCTCCTCAGAATGCTAAAGCTCATTTAGCATGAGCTGTTGCTATATCTCAGGCTTTCTGGAAAGGTGTGGCCTCTTCATTTATATTAGAAGAAGCTGTTTGGTCCAACAGTTCATACATTAACCAAACATTACCAGATCCAGAGCAGGTTTAATCAAAGCTATTCTTCAGGGAATTCTGGGCTCTGGCCCTTCTTCATCCACCCTTATTTCTTGAGCCTTGGCAATTGTCCCATGTGTACTAACTAATGCAAGAGTGCTCTCATGAAGAGTGTAGTACATTTGTGGAGTTTACTTACCATAACAGTCGATGTTTGAATAGATCACTGCTACAGTACTAGGACCCTCCCTTCAACGCCCCTCATTGTTTCCTTCCCTGGCCAATGGAGGTAACCTTACAGGTTCATAGGTGTATACTAAGCTAATGACAACCAGAACCTTTTTAAGCCTAGCCAAGCATTCCAAATCCCTGACAAGTTCTGGTACCCTAGGTATGTGTAAGCAGGTGCTGGAAAGATGAAACATTTACAAGAGGAGGCCTGAGGGATGAACCATTTATAGGCTGCCTTTCTCCATCAAGATACAGGTGCTAAACCAGGAATTAATTTCCTGTTCCTGATCCAGTTGTCCAAGTTGTGCATTAATTGGATTAAGAAGGTACTCCATCAAATGGATCAAGAGCCTGTTACAATAGTCGGTGGATATATACCTGTCTCTCCAGCAGGTCCAATTCTCCTTCTTTCCTGATAAGATTTTACTCAGAGTTCTTGGCTTCAGTATCCCTTTTTTCCACAAGAAAGCTCTGAGTTTTGGCTTGTCTGTACATTTCTGTTGTAATAGCATGTCCTCTTGAGCTAAGAGCGGATATACAGCATGCAAGGAAGGTTGCTGAAGCTTTGTAAGACTGGCCATACATGCATTATCATTGACAAGATGCAGCTCATATGTAACAGCAAATGCAACAGTGATCTATTCAGGCATTTCCTGTTATGTTAAATAAAGTACACAGCTATACTGTCTCTTGACTGAGAGACTTTTACTTGTTTGTCATCAAGTGAAGGAGAGACGAGCGTGTAGAAATTGTTTACCCTCAAAAAGAGATGAGCTTGTAGAAATTGTTTACCGTCAAAGAACAAAAATAAGGGTCATGCTGCTAAATGGTAGGAGTTTAAACCAAAAACTATACTCCCTGGAAGCACTTCTATCACTAGAAGATGTAGATGTCTGTGCAGTCACCGAAACCAGGTTTAAGGCCTTAGAGAGTACCTTGGCCCTGCAAGGCTACAATGCCTTCCAGACCTTTAGATCACAGAACGAATGTGTGAAAACCAAAGGAGGTGGTGCTTCAGTCTATATTAGAGATAAATTCATCTCCCGGCTAGTTGGAATGGACAACTCCGTGGAGTTACTCCAGGCCCAGGTTACTGTGGGTAAGACCCCCATTCAAGTCTTAGCCAGTTATAGATCCCACTCCATGGTCACGACACCCATAAAGCCTACTTAACCAAACTGAAAACACACTGCTTATGGGGGATTTCAATTATCCCATCATCAACTGGGAAACCCATACTAGCCCAAACTCGCTAGCACAACTTTTCCTTGACTTTGTGAATTCAAATGCTCTAGAACAAATTGTCCATACCTCGACAAGAGGAACTTTCTAGATCTGACCTCACCAGCATGTCAAGCAGGTGTACTGCTGCGATGGACCCTCATTTTTTTAAAACTGACCACAAACCAGTCAGCTTTGAACTGACACTACCACCAGAATTCACAAAGGGTGAAATCAGACTAAAAAACTTCACCAAGGCAAACTCTACCCTCCTAGGTGAAGGCATAAATGCATTCCAAGCCCCACCCCAAGCTGGAAGTGGTAACTACATTAAAGCTTACACTAAAGACCTGTGCATTCACTTGCATAAGTGTATAAACTCAGCTGTATCAGAAAGACTCAAAGCCAGAGCCCCAAGTAAAAACAAGCTGCCATGGTGGACATCCAACATCAACAAACTCTACAATAAATGCAATATGTTGCTGTCCAAGAAATCAAAGGCAAGGTCCCAACAATAGAAAAGCACCTTCCTCGGCCTCAGCAGGCAAATAAGACAACTTGCTAAATCCTCCAAGAGCTACTTTGAGAGAAACCTAGCAAGTACCATAAATGATAACCATAAGGCCGTTTACAGCTATGTATGTAACCTAAAGGGTAGGACCCAAGCATGTGCAGAACTAGTGGCCAGTGGTATCACACACTCTCACCCTCTGACCTCACAGAGATAGCAAACCTGATAGCGGATAGGTTTGGTGAAAATTTCACTCCCTTATCCCCTCCTAAGTTACAACAACCCCCCCCCCCACACACACACACACACACACCGTACATATATGAAGAGCAGGTCCTAAAAGCCCTGTCCAAGGCCAAAAACACAACCCCTATGGGACCAGATGACATCCCAGGCTGTCTTTTAAACAGGCTAAAACATGAACTAGCATCACCACTAAGTACCCTTTTCAATCGTAGCCTAACCACAGGCTTTGTTCCTGGGGAATGGAGAACAACTACAGTTATTCTCCTCCACAAAAGTGACCTAGCAACAGACCCGGAGAATTAAAGACCCATAAGCCTGACCAGCCTCATCTGTATGGCTATAGAACATATCATTTAGGACCTCATAAATAAAGACATAGATGACCTTCAAACCCTGGATCCTGCCAAATTCAGCTTCATGAAGGGCAGATCCTGCCTGTTAAATCTGGTGGATTTCTTTGAAAGTGTGACCAGGGCCATTAATGAGGGCACGTCTGTGCACACAGCATACCTCGACTTGGCAAAGGCTTTTGACACAATACCACATTCAGACATTACCAATAAACTTAGCAAACTGAACTTAAGCCCCTTTGTTATAAGAAGGGTTACTAACTGGCTCACAAAATGGACACACACTATCAAAGTAGGTGACTCCACACCAACCAGAAAACCTGTTTGACTGTTTAGTATATACTTCTCAGAGGTTCAGGTCAAAACTAAGGGTTGTGGCTGACTAAGTTTGCAGACGACTGCAAACTAGGTGCAGTCATTGAATCCCCAAGTGATGTCATTGTACTCTAGGAGGGTCTCACACAGATCAGCAACTGGTGTATTAGTCACAGTCCCAAACTGAATGCAAAGAAATGCATCATCATTCCCTTCAGCACAAACAGTGTCCCTTCACAGTAGCAAATTAACAACAGTACAATAAGTACCCTTGAAGTAGTAAGGGACCTGGGATCACAGGTTGACTGAGACCATAACTTCAGCCACCGTGCATCTACTGTAGTAAGGAAGGCTTTCCACATAGCACACTTGAGTAGTAAAGACATCACCTCGAGAGAAAAAGAAGTTATAACGCCCCCCCCCCATACTCTGCACTTCTCCAACCCCATTTGGCATGTACCGTATTAAGCACCTGCAGCAATTGGAGATCTCAGAAGTTTCTAACAAAGAAGATCAAGGGGCTCCAGCATGTGCCTTACACAGACCAACTAATGTCCCTGTCACTATACTCTGTATCGTATAGACCTCCTAGGGGAGGCTTATGCCTGGCCTACTGAGCAATCCAAGACCCAAACCTAACAAACTTGCTGCATATCCATAAATTAAATGGGTCTAGGGCTACCCATTCCAGGGATTTAAGTATGGCTTGCAACTTAAATAGGACATACCGGAGGGACAGATTTATCTCTCAGTGACTGCCATGTCTTTGGAACAGGCTACAATTCATGTGAAACAGAGCAGCTCTATGACACTGTTTAAGAGGAACCTGGACGAGTGGATGGCGCTCCATAAATTCTTACCAGGTATAGGGCCCACAACCCTCCTGGACATAGGCAGTCATCACTAAATGGGTATTGACTAGCACTTCTGTGGTATTTCATTCAGATGAAATTACTAGGGTTAAAATGACCTCCAGGTCTATAGCCTAGTAATCTCCGATGATCCTATGTCTGACCTATTAAAAATTCATTGCTTCTAGGCACTATAAATAGTATTTCCTAGTATCTCTTAGCTTAATCTTTGAAAATTGGAAGAGTAGCCAGAAAAGACGTTCTGTGGGAGAATGTATGTAATTTTGATAAATGTCTACACTAGGATAAACAAGAGATAATTTAAAAAGGGAAGACTTGACTATGGAAGATTAAAAGTACAGCATTACATAAATAATTTGCTGGGCTGAGTAGGCAATATGAGCCCCTAGAAGCAGATCTCTGCATGTGTCATCACTCTCCTTCTCTAACCCATTCTATCCCACAGACTGTTTTCCACACTTCAGCCTGTTGCTTTTACTTCAACCCTGAGGGCTTCCTTCTTAACTAGCCAAGAACCAACTTCTTTTCTGAATACTTTGTTTCTAATGTTGGTCCTTACATTTGGGGGTACAGTCTTCTCATATATTATAATTTTGCATACTTCTAAAACTTTTTAAAATGCAAACGGGTGTTTGAAGATCAAGGAAAAATGTGAGTGGTTTCATACCACTGAAAACATGATCATACATTGTGGACCCTCCATGATAAGTCCTGCAACTGGGTCCTCCAGTCGTGATTTGGCATTTTTGTTTTTGAAAAGGTCCCGTGCATTGGTGCGTAACAATGTATCACTATCCTTGTATACTCAGCCCCCCTTCATTCAACCTCAGCTGTTGAAGTTACACATATGTCAGGTGAGTATTTGTGTGTGTTTCTCATTAGCAGTGTAGGTGTGAAAGCTTTATTGTTATGTTTTAATTTGTGGGAAGTGTGGTGTTTAGTGACTGAGGGTGAATTCGTGATCTCAGAGGCTAGGTGTGCTTTTGCTGTTATCATGCAATGTTGTGGTCCAGCACTCATCATGTGTATCCCAAACACAAAAACTTATGAAAAAAAAATTACTGAGTTGTGATTGGTGGAAAGAATGAATTCTGTTACAGGACATGTCAGGGAGTGTCCTGTCATAGATCGATTTAAGAACATATCAGTCATTTTGTAACTTTAAGATTATTAGAAAATAGTTCCATTTAATTATGGTAAGAATTAGAAGTACTGAATGGGTTTTCAGACATTTGATAGTGTTAGACTGGGTAAGTGAATTATTTCCCATACCAGTTTCTTAGAAATTAGGTGTTGGGATGAGATCCTTGAGGTGCAGTTCGGGGAGTGCTGGTCTTGCAATATTGCCAAAACTTGATGAGTTCTTATGTGTCACTTGTTTGAAGTAATGCCAAGTAAGATGTGGATTTCTTCAGGGGACATCTTTTGAGGTGATTTTTGTTAGTTAATACTTTAATATGAAATTATGGTTCTCTTATAATCTGGTATGAGGTGGATATTTTTTGTGGTTTGGCCAGGTGAGATGGGATAATGAACATTTTGTAAGCAGGGTGAATTCTGTTTAAATGAAGAGAAGAGGCAGTCCTACAGTGATAATAGGCAGTACTGAGAGAAAGACTTTGGTATTTATTTAAGACTCTTAGAAAATGTGAGGGTTTTAACTTTATGTGGTGCAGAAGGATAAAGCATTGACTGTAACCCAGAGGACTTGAGACCAATTATTGGATGTTCTTCATGTTTCACTGTTGCAGTCATTACATTTGGGTAATCTGCTGGCAGGTTGCCCTCAGTCGGCTTGATTAACAAAGTCTTGGGTCCTGCATCAGTTGCTGTCCCTTCTTCCATGACGTTAGGTCGTCAGGGATATAAAGCATGCAGGCGACGTCATTACATCAGTCTTTCTTGCCACGTGATGCCCGAAGCAGTAGCAGTTTGCAAGTGCCGGTCGACCAACTCCTGAAATTTTTGTTTTCGAGTTTCAGAATCAAAGTCTTCAACTAAAAAGCTAAGTACCCCGTTGGGGAAACTTTTTCTTGCTCTTTACCGATGTCAGTAAAAGTTAATAATTGCATTACTTGTGGGAAGCAAATACCTCATAAGGATTTTTATTTGTATTGTATTCCTTGCCTAGGCTCTGACCATAACGTGCCTTGCCGTCAGTTTTGTGCTAAATTTAATCAACGCACTATTAAACGTCGGTATATTTTTGCTTCTAAATATTTTGGCTCATGATTTAACTATCCAGAAATGTTGTCGGTTAGCAATCCGACTACCGGAATACCTAAAAAACGCAAAGAAAAAGACAGAGACAGGCCGTCGAGGTCCAAAACTGACAACACTTCTCCTAAGCCAGTCACTAGTTCACCGTTTCTCAGTGAGGCGCTTTCGCAGCCCCTGATACCTGCTACTTCTGATTCGCAGGCCTCTACTGAGACCCATTCGGAGTCCAGTATGCCGCGAGATGCTTCAATTATGGAACCCGTGGATGTCTCTACCTTGGATGGGTCTGGAGCCGCTGTGCAGGCACTGGCTTCTGAGGGTGCTTTTAGGCCTACAGATCTGTATATTAGACCGATGCCATCTTCAAAACTAAGGCCAAAGTCAAAAACTATGTCTAAAAAACCGACGACTGGGCCACATGTGCAGGCCTCTATGCCTAAAAAACAGATGATCAAAATGGCTGAAGATTTAATTACTCTGATCAGGGGTAGCCAACCACCGCCTTCTAAAAGGCCTAGGCAAGACATTGATTATGAATCTTCTGAACAGGATTCTATTTCTTCTGATTCTTCTAATGAACGGGATTTGTCTATTCAAACTTATGAGGACTCTGATGCAGAAGATTCCATTCCTTCTGCCTCCCCCCCCTGAGGATTTTTCTTTTGGGGAAACTTTACATACTTTAAGGGAACTTTTTCACTGGGAAAGTCAGGATTTCTCTGAATCTAAAAAGAGACTTAGGGATTTTCTACTTCTTCCTCAACATAGGCCTTTGGCACTATACCTCCTGTTTTAGACATTGTTGATGATGTTTTTTCAGAATCTAGTATGGCTCCTGATTCTCTGCCTCCGGCTCCTTGTAAGCCAGACAGATACTACAGTGTTCCTGACTCCCACAAATTCCTTTTCAAAAATCCTATTGCAGATCCTGAAACCATTTCTCAGGGTCCCAAGGGCATTAAGGCCTCTACTGCTAAAAATCCTACCCCTTCTGATAGAGATTCCAGGGTGCTGGATAGATGGGGTAAGAAGGTTTGCACTTCCGCAATCTTGGCAATTAGAGCTTTAAACTGTCAATTTCATATGCTTAAATATCAACGGCATATCATGGGACTGCTTAAACAGAAAATTATGTTAATTTCTGACTGTGTGGAAAATAAGGATTTATAGGACTTATTGTATTCAGCTGAGCAAGTTGGAAAACATACTTTGCAATGTGGTTTTGATTCTTTGGAGGCCTCTTGCAGCGCTGCTGTAACTGGATCTGTGTTAAGAAGGCATGCTTGGCTCAAAGAGCAATCTTTGCCTGATCACTTTAAAGCAAAATTGTTGGGACGCTCCTTTGCAACAGAATCGTCTCTTTGGTAATAAGGATGAAGAAGTTTTAAAAAAGATGGAAGATAAAGCTAAATCTATGCAAACTGTGAAATATTTTTTACAAGTGCAACCTTCCAGATTTAGTAGGCACTAGCCTGCTAAGAACTGGTCCTTTCCAGTTCCTTCGAGAGCCACTCAAGTCAAACCCAGACATTCCAAAGGCTCCAGGTTTCAGTCACAAGGGACTTTTAGAACAAGACAATGGGGTGCCTCTTCCTCCAAATCTGGAAACAACAAGGCACCTCCCTATGATAAGCAGTCTCAATGACTTACCTTTACACTTACCAAGCACTTACCTTTTGGCCGCCCCTTTGGGGGGAAAACTGGCACTTCATGCAAGAAACTGGCAACTTATAACCCAGGACAAATGGGTTCTAAATATAGTATCCCAGGGATACAGATTTCATTTCCACAAGTTTCCAATCTCAAACGGATGGCCAGACCTGCCCCCCAAATCAGTGAGCAGAGGCCCAGAAACAAGTACTGTCCCTCATGAACATGGGGGCTATTCAACCAGTTCCAGAAGAGGAAAAGGGACAAGGTTTCTATTCAAGACTTTTCCTAGTACCCAGAAAAGACAAATCATGGCGTCCAATTCTGGACTTATCTACTTTAAACACATTTCTGGACATTCCAAAATTCAAGATGCTGACTCTTCAACAGTTACTTCCTATGCTAGGCAAAGATGCCTGGTTGATAAATCTAGACTTAAAAGAGGCTTACCTGCGCGTCCCAATCAGGGAATCTTGCAGAAGATACCTCCGCTTCAAAGCAGGCTACTTGTATTACCAGTTCTCTGCACTGCCCCCAGGGTCTTCACAAAATGCCTGGCTCCAGTAATTGCATTTTGCAGACAAAGAAATATTCAAATATATCTATATCTGGATGACTGTCCAATTCAGGCAGAAAACAGGGACATTCTTCTAAAACATCTGGCGTTTGTAAAAAGGGTTCTAACTTGTCTAGGGTATACTATAAACGAAAAGAAATCACAACTGGTACCCTCTCAAAAAATTACATTCCTGGGTGCAAGCTTGAATACAACTGCCCAGATGGCTTACCTTACGCCAGAAAAGCAGCTTCATTTGGTAACTTACAGGTGGCCACAAAAACCCTGCTTATCTGCAAGACAAATTCTGCAAGCCTTGGTGTTCATGGCCTCCTGCATTCTTCTAATTACATATGCAAGACTGCATATGGGGAAACTTCAGTGGTACTTAAAAAGTTTATGGAGTCAACACCATCACAGCCTGGAAACAATGATTCCAATCATAACTTGCCTGCAACTAGAGTTCCTATGGTGGGCAGAGGCCTGCCACCAAAACAAGGGACTGCCAATCATTCCACACCCTGCTGCCTAAACCCTAACTACAGATGCATCAGACTATGCTTGGGGCCTTATCTGGCAGGGAAGTGCATTCAGGGCAAATGGAGCCCAAATCAAATGCACCTTCATATCAATCAAAAACAGATGCTAGCTGTAGAGAATGCACTGACAGCCTTTAAGGATGATCTTCATCCAGAACAATTAATGATAAAAACAGAACACCGCAGTTATGTAGTACATAAACAAACAAGAGGGTACACACTCCTACCCCCTTTGCAGACTAGCCATGGCATTGTGGAACACAGCCTTGACCTATCAAATACAACTACAAGCTCAATTCCTGCCAGGAAAGCTGAATACTCTGACAGACCAACTAAGCAGAAATCTCATGGACCCATACGAATGGAAACTGGAACCACGGATTTTCAACATGTTGACATGCAAATGGGGGGAGTCCAGACATAGATCTTTTTGCCTCTCCCCAGAACTATCAGTTGGACAAATTCTGCACAAGAATTCATCACAAAAAAAGCCTGGAAAGTGGATGCTCTATCATTCAGCTGGAAAAACCTATTAGTATATGCCTTTCCCCCTCGGCCTCTGCCTCTGCTCTCCAAAGTTCTACTAAAACTCAAACATGAAAAACCAAATGATTTTGACTGCTCCAGACTGGCCTCGTCAACACTGGTACCCACTCCTGCGCAATGTGTCACACCTTCCACCGTGGCATCTGCCTCAGACACCTTACTTATTGTCTTAGCAGAACAACCAAATTCTGCACACTCAGCTCCAAACTTTAAACCTTGCAGCATGGTTAATCACCTAAATTCATCCTTAGCATCCATCAGCAAACCTGTGATGGATGTCATTTTGGAGGCAAGAAGGTTTAGTACTAGAAAATCTTATGCTGACAAATGGAAAAGATGTTGTGCCTGAAATCAATCACAAGGGATAAGCACAGCAATGCCCAATATTCCTCAGATTTTACAATACTTAACTGAGATGCTTCACAAGTGCCTGTCTTTTTCTTCCATAAAAATCCATGCCTCAGCTATTTCAGCTCATTACAACACGGAGCCTCACCTCTTTTCTCATCCACTGCTGAAGCAATATCTCAGAGGGGCTAAAAACTTAAGACCACCCAGGAGAGCTCCATCCCCTGCCTGGGACCTCAACTTTGTTTTGGAAAAACTTACTCTTCTTCCTTTCAAACCAGATGCTACTGCAGACTTAAAATTTCTCTGTTGGAAAACAGCTTTCCTTTTAGCAGTCACTTCAGCTAGAAGGATTTCCGAATTACAGGTCCTTATGGCAGTGGAGCCTTTCATTATTTTTCATGCTGACAGGGTGTCTCTCAGGACCAATCCATCCTTCATGCCTAAGGTGGTATCCAGTGTGGCTCTTAATCAAACCATTTATTTGCCAACTTTCTTTCCCAATCCACAAAACAAAAGGGAGCAGATTCTGCATTCATTGGATGTGCACAGACAGCTTAGATTTTACTTAAACAGGACAAAATCTCTAAGAAAATCTGATCAACTACTGGTGGCATTTGCAGCAGGGGCAGAGGGAAAGGCTATTTCAAAGCAGACTATTTCCAAATGGATAAGCCATTGTATTCATTTCTGCTATATGCACCATGGTAAAACTATCCCCCAGGGGATCAGATCTCATTCCACCAGGGCTGCATCTACTTCTACAGCCTTTCTCAGAGGTGTTCCTACTAGAGACATTCTAGAAGCTGTTACCTGGCGCTCAGTACATACGTTCATAAAACTTTACCATTTGCCTCTGTTCTCTAAATCCAGAGCTGGTTTTGCCACTGCTGTCCTACAGGGTCTTATAGCTGGTCTTAATGCTGTATAATTCCATCCTTCCAACCATAGCTTTGGGAATCTACCCAAATGTAATGTCTGCAACAGTGAAACACGAAGAACATAGTACAGTTGTGTACACTTACCATAAATGTAGATGTTCAAGTGTATTCACTGCTGCAGTCATGGTTACCCTCCCTCCAACCCCTTGTTTTTTCTCTTTCTATACTTATAATTTCCTTTACTATGCTTAAAAGCCTTTTTGGGGTATTTGCTTTAGTTTGGAGATAAATATATTATTGTGTTTTAATTACTTAAATATTTGGCTCCCCATTTGAGGGAGCACCTGACATCTGGGGCAAGAAAAACTGATGTAATGGCATCAGCTGCATGTTTTATACCCCTGACGACCTGACGTCATGAAAGAAGGGACAGCAACCAATGCAGGACCCAAGACTTTGTTAATCAGGCCGACTGAGGGCAACCTTCCAGCAGATTACCCAAATGTAATGACTGCAACAGTGAATGCACTCGAACATCTACATTTATGGTAAGTGTACACAGCTGCACTTTTTGTAAGATGTAATAGCTGAGGAGGGGTGGGTGATAGATTCTCAACTTATGGCGCACTCATCTGCAAGAAAAGGTTGTGGTGGGTCTTTCCCCTATGGTGACCAGGTTGTCCAGGGTAGTTGTGTCGGTTGCTCCACTGAGAACAGGCTGCAGAGGTGAAGAAACGTGGGTGGGTCCACTCAAGCTGGTGTGTGGTAATCCTTGTGGAAGTGTTTTTGATATGCTGCTTAACCCTTCCTTTATTGATGATATGAGCACCACATCACCACTAAGGGACTACCTATGTCCATAATACAGAGGCATGTCCCTTCTTTGACATGTCTCCACAAGGGCACACCAGCTTGAGTGCACCCACCCACCACTTATGGGGATGAACTCTTATGTATTTGTTGATCCTTGTAACTTTTAACCTAGTGGTTGTTTGCTTGCTCTATTTCTGGTTAGTGAAATACACTAAAGTACAGTTCAATAATAAAGGCATTTGTTCAGTATTTTAAAAGTGAACTTTGCTGTCTGTTATCTCAGTCATCGTTATTATTAGATGTATTTGTAAAATATACTTTATGGTCCAAATCGTGACTGAAATGGAATCATTGTGCTCAGCCTAATTATTTCGTCAGACATTAGCAAATGAATAAGAGAACAAAATCAGTACTGTACATTTTGTAAGTAAAATTCTAAGTCATTGTTGCCTCACTGATGTTCATTGTGTTTCACTGTTGCAGTCATTACTCTTGGGTTATCCTGCTGGCAGGCGACCCGTGGTCGGCCAGAATTCCAAAGTCTAGGTTCGGCGTCGGTTGCTGTCGCCTCTTCCCTGGCGTCAGTGCGCCAGGGGTATAAAAGATGCAGCCAACGCCATTTTCTTCAGTCTTTCTTGCTGCGCGGTGCCCAAAGCAAAAGCAGTTCGCAAGTGCCGGTCGGCCAACTCCTGAGATTTTCACAGACGAATTTCAGATCTGAAGTCTTCATTAAAGCTAAGTACCCTGTTGGGGAAACTTTTTTCTTGCTCCAGACCGATGTCAGAAAAAATTAATAATTGTATTTCTTGTGGGAAGCAAATGCCTCATAAGGATTGTCATTCTTACTGTATTCCTTGCCTAGGCCGTGATCATAACATTGCTAGCTGTCGGTTTTGTGCTAGATTCAACAAACGCACTATTAAGCGTCGGTTTGATTTTGCTTATCATTACTTTGGCTGAAAATTCAATTACATAATACCATCGGAACAGCCGACGACCGGAGTTTCTAAAAAAACCTCCAGGAAAAAGAGAAGGACTGGCATCTGAGATCCAAAACTGACGATGAGGCTTCCGCTAAGCCAGTCGCCGGTTCTCAGTGAGGCGGTTTCACAGCCCCTGACACCCACTACCTCAGAGCCACAGGCCGTTGATGACTCCCACGTGGAGCCAGCTAGGCCTCCGGATACTCAAGGTATTGGACACTCGGAAATCATTCCCTCAGATGGGTCCGGAGCAGCTGAGCAAGCATCGGCTTCTGAGGGTGTTTTCAGACCTACACAGTTATATGTAAAGCCTACTTCAGCTTCAAAAGCAAAGACTACAGCAGCTTTAAAGACAAAGAAACAAGTACAGCATTCTCCAGGACAGACTTCCATGCCTAAAAAACAGATGCTCAAAATGGCCGAAGACCTTATTACCTTGATGGGGGGTACCCATCCCCCTCCTGACAAAAGGCCTAGGCAAGAGACAGACTATGACTCTTCAGATCAGGTTTCCATTTCCTCTGTCTCCTCTTCTGTACAGGAATACTCTCTTATTCTGATGCTGAAGAATCCATTCCTTCAGCCTCTCCTCCTGAGGATTTTTCTTTTGGGGAAACCCTGCATACCATGAGGGAGCACTTCCACTGGGAGAGCCAAGATTACTCAGAATCAAAGAAAAGGCTCAGAGATTTTCTTTTACTTCCTCAGCACAGGCCTCTTGCTATTCCCCCTGTGCTAGACATTGTAGATTATGTATTTTCAGAGTCCGGCCTTTCTCCAGACTCCTTACCTCCAGCTCCTGTTAAACCAGACAGATATTACAGGGTTCCTGAATCACAAAAATTTCTTTATAAAAACCCTGCTGCTGACCCAGAAACTATTTCTCAGGGTCCCAAGGGGGCTAAGGCCTCTACTGCAAAAAACCCTGTCCCTACTGACAGGGATTCAAGGGCACTAGACAGATGGGTGAAAAAAGGTTTACACTTCTGCTACTTTGGCTGTGAGGGCTTTAAATTGTCAATTTCATATGATTAAATATCAGCAATACTTAATGTCACTGTTAAAACAGAAAATGTTGACTAACTCTGATTGTACAGAAAATAAGGAAATACAGGATTTATTGCATGCAACTGAACAAGTGGGAAAGCATACATTGCAATGTGGTTTTGACTCTCTGGAGGCCAACTGCAGGGCCACAGTTACGGGTTCTGTCATTAGGAGGCATGCTTGGTTAAAGGAACAAAATCTGCCTGATCATGTTAAAGCAAAATTATTAGATGCTCCATTACAGCATGATACTTTATTTGGTGTTAAAGCAGAGAAGGTTTTGTAGAAAATGGAGGACAAAGTGAACTCTATGCAAACAGTAAAGGATTTCGTACAGGTGCAGCCACCAAAATTTAGCAGGAACTGGCCTACAAAGAATTGGTCCTTTCCAGTGTCGGACAGGCCACAAAGAGGCAGATACAGACGGTCCCAGAGGCAGATCCCAGCCCCAGGGTTCATACAGGCCTAAACAGTGGGGCACTTCTACCTCCAAAAGTGGAGAAGACAAAGCACAGCCATACAGGAAACAGTCCTAATGACTTGCTTCTGCCAGCACCAAGCACTTCTCTTCTTGCAGCCACCTTAGGGGGAAAACTAGCACTTTTCTCTCAAAATTGGCGTATGGTCAAACACATAATCTACAGCAAACCAAACACATAATCACACAAAAACATACTCGGAGGCTCTAAATAAAGATCTGCCAAAGCAGCAGAGTCCTCCAAAGCAGACACCCAAGCAGCCGCTACCCCAAAACAAAACACGTGCAACACATATCTCACAAAGCCAGTGTGCCGAACAGTCACAGCCCTTAAGACTAAACAACACACCTGATACACTTGTAATAGGTGACTCTATCATCAGGCACACTGACGTCCTGCTCACAAGGCTGAACAAGGAGAGGGTCACGGTGAGCATCCTGTCGGGCGCTAGGATCCACCACATAACACAAGCACTCGGGTCACTCCAAGGGAAGTACAAATATGACTCAGTCATTGTCCATGCTGGTGTGAATGACCTGAGACGTACCTCCCTGGACTACATGAAAAGAGACATAAAGGAGCTCTCTGAGCATGTAGCCCAGGCCGGTATGACCCTGACCTTGAGTAGCATCTTACCCTCACCAAGAATGATGCCACAATATGAAGACAAGATAATCAATTTCAACAATTGGCTTAAGTACTGGTGTCATTCAAAGGGGATCCAATGCCTGTCAGCTTGGGATGATATGCTCGACAAGCCACGATGCTTCGCTAGGGACGGCTTGCACCTGTCACCTCTGGGCTTTCGGATATTGGCAAAGGCTCTTGCTACTCCCATAGTGCCTTTTTTAGGCAAGGCTCAAAAGACAAACCCACCTCCATAGGTATCACAAGGGATAAGAAACTAAGAGTAATGCTACTCAACGCCAGAAGTCTAAACCTCAAGATGCACGCACTCGAAACTCTCCTTAGCATGGAGAACATAGATATCTGTGCAGTAACAGAAACCTGGTTCAGGGCTCCCGAGAGCACCCCAGCACTACCAGGTTATACCTCATACCATGCTTTTCGGCCCCAAAACTTGGACTGAACCACAAAAGGAGGGGTAGTATTGATATTCATCAAAGATGCCCACACCTCCAGGTTGGTGGCAAAGCACGAAGCATCAGAGACTATCCATGTGCAACTAACAGTGGGTAAAACTGCCTTCCAGTTTATAGCCTGCTACAGACCACCCTCCCAAACCCAGGAACCCCACTCGGCCTTCCTGAGAACACTGGAAAATATGAAGGTCTCTCCAAACACCATTATATTGGGTGACTTCAACTACCCAAACATAGACTGGGAGCATTACTCTAGCTCCAACACCCTAGCCCAAAGGTTCCTAGAATTTATAAACTCAAATGCTATGGAAAAACTTGTTACCACTCCCACAAGAGGGGAAAACATACTGGACCTGATCATCACCAACATGGGGACTCTATGTTCCAGACCAGAAGTGTATCCCTCACTGGTAAGATCAGACCATAAACTAATCTCACTGGATATTCACATCCCGACCCCACCTCCTGCCCAGAAAACCACAGTGAAAAACTTCTCTAAAGCAAATTTCACACTCCTCAAAACTGAGGTGGAATCCTTCAAAGCCCCGGCCTGTGGAAAATACGCCCAGACCGCAGAATCCTTTATAAATGCATTCTATGAACACCTTCAGGAATGCATGGATCATGCGATCCCAAATAAAACCAAGACCCAATCCTCCAAAGGCAGACGTCCTGTCTGGTGGACCCCAGCCATAAACAAACTATACAATAGAAGGAGGAAGCTACTAAATGATAGAGCAAAATCCCAAAAAGGGAAGGCATCACTGATCAGTATAAGCAAAAAACTACGGGCACACATAAAATTGTCTAAGGCCAGCTTTGTGAGAAAAATTGCACAGGACACTAAGGATAATCACAAGGCTTTCTTTAGTTATGTTAGGAACCTGGGTGGTAATTCCCAGATATGCTCAGAATTAGTCCAAAATGACAAAAAATACACCAAACCCACAGACATTGCCAACATCCTAGCTGACAGGTTCAGCGCAAACTCCCCCCCACCAAAAGGGCAAATATCTATCCCAGCAGAGTGCTGTCCCCCTGACATCTCAGATGCTCAGGTAAGAGCCGCCCTCTCCAAAGCAAAATACACAGCATCAATGGGACCAGACGGTGTCCCGGCTGCGTCCTACATGAACTCCAAGAAGAGCTAAACCCAAACATAAAACTACTGTTCAATCTCAGCCTTACTACAGGATATGTGCCCAAAGAGTGGCGTACAGCAACAGTGGTCCCTCTCCATAAAGGTGGTGCCTCAACGGATCCTGGAAACTATCGCCCCATAAGCCTGACTAGCTTGGTCTGCAAAGCTATGGAAAGGATCATCATGGACCTCATAAATAAAGATATTGGGGACCTACAAACACTGGATCCTACCCAGTTTGGCTTTGTTAAGGGCAGATCCTGCCTCTTAAACCTGGTTGATTTCTTTGAAACAGTCACCAAGGCCATTGACGAGGGAAGGTGGTCCACACAGCCTACCTGGACCTTGCAAAAGCCTTCGATACAATACCCCACTCGGGCATTATAGATAAGCTCACCAGCTTAAATATAAACCCCTATGTCACTAGATGGATTGCAAACTGGCTCAAGGACAGAACCCACATGGTTAGAATTGCTGGAGCCATGTCAGACTCAAACCAGTTACAAGTGGTGTCCCACAAGGCTCAGTCCTGGGACCTCTCTTGTTCGGTATATATTTCTCGGAGGTACAGGTCAACACGGAAGGACTGTGGCTGACCAAGTTCGCAGATGACTGCAAACTGGGCCATAATCGACTCTCCAACCGACACAAGCATCCTCCAAAAGGGCCTCATAGAAACAGACAACTGGTGCCAGAGCCATGGCCTCAAGCTAAATGCCAAAAGGTGTATAGTCATCCCCTTTGGCAAAAACAAAGTGCCCACAAATTACCACATAGGTGGTAATCCATTAAGTACAGAAGAAGTAATTAGGGACCTGGGGACCCAAGTTGATAGCAATCTCTCATTTTACAACCACGTGGCCAAAGTGGTTAGAAAAACATTTTATATAGCCCACCTAATCATGAAGGGATTCACATCTAGATCAGGGGACATCATCGTGCCTCTTTACTCATCCCACATCAGGCCCATAATTGAGTACAATGCCCCTTTTGGGATGTACCTTACCAGACGCCTACAGCAACTGGAAAGACTCCAAAAGTACCTCACCAAGAGGATCAAAGGGCTCAAACAGATGCCATATGCTGCCCGGTTAAAGAAACTCCAGCTCTACTCAGTGGCATACTGCCTTTTCAGAGGCGATCTGTGCCTGACGTATAAAGCCATGTCCAACCCGGAATTAATGGACATGCTGCACCTCAGAAAATCCAAATCCCATCGAGCCACGCTCGAGACTTGAACCTCAGCACTGAAATAAATAGGACATGCTGGAGGGACAGATTCATAACCCAGAGGCTCCCCTCACTCTGGAATAAAATCCCAGTCCAGGTTAGGCAGAGTCCCTCATTGTCTCTCTTCAAGAGGAATCTTGATGAGTGGATGGGAGATCGTAGGTTTACCCCGGGTATCACTTCTGTGTCACTGTTAGACAGAGGCACAGTATACTAACCTCGAAAAAGGGCATAGCAAAATAAATTTAAAATGGGTGGCGAAAGCCAAACACATTCTGGCTAGGCTTATAAATGCCCTAGGGCAGATAGCCTAGTATGAACCTATGAACCTATGATCACACAGGACAAATGTGTATTGAATATAGTGTCCCAGGGCTACCGGTTCCACTTTCACACCCTGCCAAAGGCAAAAGGTATGCCAAACTTGCCACACAATCAATGGGCAGAGGCACAAAAACAAGTTTCGTCCCTTATGGAAATGAGGGCCATTCAGCAAGTACCACAGCAAGAACAGGGACAAGGATTTTACTCAAGACTTTTCTTGGTTCCCAGAAAGGACAAAATCTGGCGACCAATACTGGACCTGTCTTTTCTAAACACATTTCTGGACGTTCCAAAATTCAAAATGTTAACTCTGCAGCAGCTTCTGCCCATGCTCTGCAAGAAGGCTTGGCTTGTAACTTTGGACTTAAGAGGCATACCTGCATATACCAATCAGACAGTCTTGCAGAAGATACCTCAGATTCAAAGCTGGCTCAATGCACTACCAATTCTCTGCACTGCCCTTTGGCTTATCCACTGTTCCCAGGGTCTTCACCAAATGCCTGGCACCAGTAATTGCATTTTGTAGACAAAGAGGAATTCAAATTTATCCTTACTTGGACTACTGCCTTATAGAAGCAGAGAACAAGGACACTCTACTAAAGCATCTGGCGTTCGTAAAAGATTATTAATTTGCCTAGGGTACACAGTAAACGAAAAGAAATCAAAACTAGTACCCTCTCAACATATAATATTCCTGGGTGCAAGCTTAAATACAACTGCCCAGATGGCTTATCTCACGCCAGACAAACAAAGGCAACTAACTTCTTACTTCAAAATGTTGGCAACAAAGACCCAGTTATCTGCAAGAAAAATTCTGCAGGCTTTGGGCTTCATGGCATCCTGCATTCTGCTAATTCCATATGCCAGACTGCATATGAGGAAACTTCAGTGGTACCTAAAAAGTGTCTGGACTCAACATTGTCAAAGCCTGGAAGCATTAATTACCCTCATTCCTTGCCTGCAACAGGAATTTTGATGGTGGGCTCATGCCTGTCACCTCAACAAGGGATAGCCATTCACTCTACCCACAGCCAGGCAGTCAATAACAGCAGATGCATCAGATTATGCCTGGGGAGCACACATGACAGGAAAATGTATTCAGGGCACATGGCCTACAAGCCAAATGCATCTACATATCAATCAAAAAGAGATGCAAGCTGTTCAGAATGCCCTGACAGCTTTCAAGGATCTACTCCATCCAGGACAACTACTGATAAGGACGGACAATACTACAGTCATGTGCTACATAAACAAGCAGGGAGGCACACATTCCTATCCCCTCTGCAGACAAGCCATGACTTTGTGGAACACAGCAGTGACTTATCAAGTACACCTGCAAGCACAATTCGTGTCAGGAAAGAACAGTACTCTGGCAGATGAACTAAGCAGAAACCTTACGGATCTGCACGAGTGGAAACTGGATCCACAAGTCTTCAGCATGATAACAAAGGAATGGGGATGTCCCAGACATAGATCTATTTGCCTCCCCTCACAATTGCCAACTACAGAAATTCTGCACAAGGACTTATCACAAGCAAGCATGGAAAGTGGATGCTCTGTCATTCAGCTGGAAAAGTCTAACAGTATATGCCTTTCCTCCTCTGCTTCTCCTCCCCAAAGTACTCCTAAAGGTCAGACAAGAGAAGCCATGAATGATTCTGATTGCCCCAGACTGGCCACACCAGCACTGGTACCCAATCCTAAAAAAACTTGTCTCAAGGCCCAGCCTGGACATTGCCTCTAATTCCTCACTTACTGACCCAGCGAAACAATCAGATTCTGCAGAGCCAACTCAGGACCCTAAATCTGGCAGCATGGCGGATAATGTAATCATTCAAAGCACACCTCTCTCTAAAGCAGTGATGGGTGTTATTTTGGAGGCCAGGAGGCCCAGTACCAGAAAATCTTATGCAAGATTCTGTGCTTGGAACCAGGCACAAAGAATTGACACATCTGTACCAAATATTCCTCAGATTTTACAATACCTAACTGAGATGCTGGACAAAGGCCTATCCTTTTCATCAATTAAAATTCATGCTTCAGCCATTTCAGCTCATTACAATACGGAACCTCCTATTTTTTTCCCATCCATTGCTAAGACAGTACCTCAGAGGGGCCAGAAACATAAGACCTCCAACCAGTACCTGCATGGGACCTCAGTTATGTCTTGGAAAAACTCACACTGCCGCCTTTTGAGCCAGCCAATATAGCTGATATAAAGTTTTTATCTTGGAAAACAGCCCTGCTCCTAGCAATAACCTCTGCAAGATGAGTTTCAGAGTTACAGGCACTCATGGCTATGGAACCTTTCATCATTTTCCACCCAGACAGGGTTTCTCTAAGAATGAACCGAACATTTATGGCTAAGGTAATGTCCAGTGTGGCCCTCAACCAAACCATTCATCTGACTACCCTTTATCCAAACCCACAGAATAAGGGTGAGAGACTTCTGCGTTCCTTGGGCATACACAGACAACTACGTTTCTACTTGGACAGAACTAAAGCTTTCAGAAAAACTGAGCAACTTTTAGTGGCATATGCTGCTGGATCTCAAGGAAAGCCTATCTCAAAACGGATAGGCCACTGCATTCGTTTCTGCTACTCACAACATGTCAAATCAGTGCCCAAGGGCATTAGGCCTCATTCTGCCAGGGCAGCAGCCACTTCAGCAGCCTTTCTCAGAGGAGTACCAACCAAAGACATTTTAGAGGCTGCAACATGGAGTTCAGTGCACACTTTTACAAAGCACTGCCATTTACCTCTCTACTCTAAATCCAGAGCAGGCTTCACCACTGCAGTTTTGCGAGGCCTAATCCTATTTAGTCCCAGACACCCTCTTAGCTTTGGGATTCAACCCAAGAGTAATGACTGTAACAGTGAAACACGATGAACATAGTACAGTTGTGTATCTACCATAAATGTAGATGTTCGAGTGTATTCACTGTTGCAGTCCAGGTTGCCCACCCTCCATCCCCCTTTTCTTTGCTGGGACTTACCTATACTTCTCTATCTTATACAACCTATGTGGTGTATTTGCTTGTAGGTAAAGGAAATGTTTATTTTACTGTATGCATAATTATTGGCATAATATTTTTAGCCTATTTTGGGGGCACCTGACATCTGGGGCAAGAAAAACTGAAGAAAATGGCGTCGGCTGCATCTTTTATACCCCCGGCGCACTGACGTCAGGGAAGAGGCAACAGCAACCGATGCTGGACCTAGACTTTGGAATTCTGGCTGAACGCGGGTCGCCTGCCAGCAGGATAACCCAAGAGTAATGACTGCAACAGTGAATACACTCGAACATCTACATTTATGGTAGGTACACAACTGTACTTTGCTTAATCAACTTCAGATGTTTTCCTGTTACTTCAGAAAATCTGTAAGAAAATTAAATTCTGCTTAATTGATTTTCAGGGAATTGTTATCCATAACAGAAAATTGCTTTTATCTTTTTTTTTTTTTTTGGTAGTTTATATAGTTGTTTTAATTTACTGTAAGGAACAGTATTGCTTTCCAGTGTAACATAATAATACTCACTATGAAAACACATTTTTATTTGCTTTTGTAGATTCAGGAGCATCCATTTCTGACCGTGAAGCAAGTTTGGAGTTGATAAAACTTGATATATCCCGTACATTCCCATCTCTGTTCATCTTTCAAAAGGTTGACTTTTTGTTTTTGGAGCAATAAATATTGTACTGTGTAGACATTGGTACTCAGATTAGTAGATTTTGCTGCATTGTTTGTATCTGTGTAAAGTGTTTCATTGCAGCTTTTTTAGCTAATGAATAGAATGTATTTTAAGGTGTATTGTAAGAATAATATAATTAAGATGACCTGGATTTGTTTATGTGGCCCACCTCTAGAGTAGCCTGGTGAGGAGGGATGGTGGTGCGGGACCAACTCTGGCTCAGCCATCATGGTGGGAGGACATTTTACAGTCTTGCCCTAAAAAGTCCACCTGGGGGAGGCCACATATTGTAGCTCCTGCAGTTTAGGACTTGGAGTGGGAGCCTAACAATGAGTGCCCTTACAGTGTAATTGGACATTGCTGGTGTGAAGAAATACCCACTTCCTCTGGGTCCATCATAGCAAACATTGCTTTCCAGCCAACAGAGGGAAATGCCTGGCACATAAGTACAGTAGTCTAACGCTCACTAACAGAGTCACAATTACTGGATTTGATCTTCTACCTGTGTCCTGTGATACCAGAAGGTAGAAGGAAAAATTAGCCAGTAGGGGGCTGGAACCTGGTAGTAAAGAGGGGAAAAGAGAATGGGGTCCAGAAAGCATGATTACGGTGTTAAATGTATAGCAGTATGTAGTCCCATTCAGTAGATGTAAATGTCATAAACCTGTATTAAAGCCTTGTTAAAATAATGCCCTAGGTATACACAAAATGTTTCAGGAACTATTGACTGTTTTCTGGACCTGTTGCAAAATCCATTTTTCACATCTGGAACTTGGAAGTTGATATAACTGCATTACTGCTATGTTGTGGACTCCACTAGCCTTCGCAGCTTAGGCAAGAGTATAACCTCCCTTACAGGGTTGGCCTACACATTATGGGATATCCACTAGTGTGTCTGATATATTGGTAATCTGCTGTGCACGAATATGAAACTACATAACACAGTGAAAATTTATAAACAAAGTTTACAAAATTATCAAAGAATTAATCTGGAGATGAACACCACTTTAAATTATGATCATCAACCATTCATAAAAGGGAATTTTATTGGTGGCAGTGTCCTTTAGTGACAAACAAAAAACTGCTCCATAAGAAAGCAGGTTCTGTTTCAGGAAATGAATGACAGATGTTTGCAAAGACAGACTGCTTTCAAGTGGGATAAATTTCCTTTAGTCAGTGAAACATTTCCCAGTTAGTGAAAAACAAAATAGAGAAGAAACCACAGAGTAGCACAGAACAAAATGATAAAGCGCTTTTCGTTTATTCCAATAAACAAACTTCTTCAGATCAAAAAAACAAAAAGTCACAGCTTAAATACTCTCTGGGCTAATACTTGCAAAGTCAATTAACTACTTAAAGTGAAAGCTGATTTACAAGACACGCCCTATTTGCAAACACAACTAGACTAAAAACTGCTTTTAAAGTAAAAGCTAAAAATCCAAATAGTCAGACTAAAAGTACAATTAGCGTTGTCTATAAAAAATGTGTAAATCTAGCCTACTACTAAGCTAGTGAGGCAAAGAAATAATAATTACAAGTGCATAAAAACTCCACTGGTGTTTGTAAAACTGAGTTAATACAAATACCTATGTTAGTGCACTAAACGCACATCAACCATTCATAAAAGGGAATTTTATTGGTGGCAGTGTCCTTTAGTGACAAACAAAAAACTGCTCCATAAGAAAGCAGGCTCTGTTTCAGGAAATGAATGACAGATGTTTGCAAAGACAGACTGCTTTCAAGTGGGATAAATTTCCTTTAGTCAGTGAAACATTTCCCAGTTAGTAGTTGCATCAGTTAGAGAGATCTTTATTATGGCCCTAGAACAGATTACATGAATTCTTATTTATCACACAAGGTTTGTAGAGTGGCAATACCAGTAAGTACTACTGTTGTTACTAGGATCTGTGTAGGACTTTCATTCTCTGTTTACGATCCATGATACCATGGGTTGGTTTAGGAGAATGGGTGTGTGGAAACAAAGTTTTGTTTTGTGTATTTTTTTTTAAATATAATTACAGTTCAGTTGTACTGTTTCTGTTAAAGAATATTGCCGAAAGACAATGGAAACCATTTTTCAATTTGGTGATTGCCTTTTCTCTGCAAATATACAACTGTGGAGGTACCATATTTAATTAAGAGTATGTGTGTACAGCAGAGCCCCCTACATAGGAGTTTGGTGGTGCTTGATCCCCAACAAAATGCATTTGTTTCTGTATGATTTTTTTTGGATGTTACTGGATTTTTTTACATTTATTTGGTTATTGTCCCTGTATGCCTTTGTTAGTGCATTGATTCTGTTGGTTTCATCATTTCATCTTGGATCCATTATGGACTGCCTGATGATCTTAATCCATCTTGGTCCCCAAATCCAGGTTATGTGTTTAATTATTTTGTAGACCTTTTGATACATTTTCAAAATATGTCACAGCATACATTAGTAAATAGTTCATACACATATTTGATTCTAGCTAATAGTATTCATGGGACCCATTCATAAGGAGATGACATGTTATGTTTTGTCAGATGTAAATGTCAATGGTCCCAAAAAGTTCATCCTTTTTGCTTACTAAAACGTAAACAGTGTGCAGCAATTTTAATTAAAATGTTACTAGCAGCTGGTGATGAACGTTTGGTTGGTGCACTGGTCTTCAGCATGTAAGTTTCTTAGTGAGCTTTTGACTTTATAGGACCTTGCTGAGGTAACTTGACAAAGCTTGAGACTAAAGCATCTCTTTACATCTGTGTTCAGGAATTAGAAGCAATTAGACCATTTCTCCATATCTGGATTTTCAAAATGAGAACCATCTTTAATATTAGATGGGTTTCCTGGCTTATAGCTTAGGAAAAAGCATAGCATAGTCCAGGTAAAAGGGGCTAAGTCCTACCAGCAGTATGGGTGGAAGGCATTAAACCTGTGATAAAACATCTTGCAATTACAGTATGCTGTATATTTAAGTTCCAGTGGCAAACACTGTAATTTAGTCAGTAGTTTACTTTCACATATATCAGAGCTCTTCTAGTCAATTTAGCGATCAGATTTTTATGTTTTGAATGAGGGTTCAACCAAGTCTAGAGCACAGATTCTCAAAAGTATGTACAGGAGTAGTTTTAGTTCTGCATGTGGCAAAACAAGCTTTTCCCAGGTAATCAAAAAATGAAAAGTGGTATGACTACCACATCATGAGGTCTTTGTAGCCTGTCTTCTGGATTCACTGTATGGATTGTGCAGTACGTCTTTTGCGTATGATGAGTCATCTTTAGCTTCCTTTTTGTTATAGTGCATCATGCAGCCTTTACAGTCTTGCTCAACAGAATTTTCTTAGTCTGCTATAAACCTCAAGGTAGGTACCATCCTGCCACACTTTGGGATATAAACTGTTCTGAAGTTGATGTGTCTTCTTTCTGAACTTGTATTTTCAGGGAAGGTTAGTCTCACAGAGCCAAAGACTGCTTTACAGGGGAGACCTGCTAAGGAAAAAATGTACAAGAAAAACCTGTGGTAGCTTGTTACAGATGAAACAGAATGGCTTTTCATTTTCAGAAAAAAAAAACAGAAATCTCAGAGAAGTTGTGCAGACATAGGAAATGTAATATACATAATATTTGTTTGTATTCCACATCTGTTTGCCACATCAGTGCTCATAATACTAAATGAATGCATTATGTCATGTGAGTTTCCATGTTCAGGCAGTTCTCTGGTGCCATGTGAGTAAACTATTCAGACACCTCCATATGATTCTTCCGCATGTCTTTTTCAGTTAGTTGTTAGTAACAGTATATACAAGAACCCAAGCTTTTATCGTATGGTGCTCAGCAGAAGTGGTTTGAATGAATATTGATGTCAGTTCAAGAGTTCTGCATGGATTTATTTTGCTTACAGACTCAGTGAGAATGTGGGCGGGCAGGAACTTACATTCACACTACATATCTGTAACCAGTAAAAAGAAGGTGCATAAAGAAGAGTTGAGTTCAGACTGCCACTAGACCAACCTGGTGAAACTCAGAAGCAAAAGGGGATGATATGATAACCTTACCAACAAATAAGAAATACCATGAGAAAAAAGTAATCTTTGGAAGATGATGGGACTCGGGGAATTTGTGGAGCTTCAATAACTGTTTCTAGCAGAGCTGTAGCTAGCTTAAATGGTACCCTGAGGGCCCCCCCCCATTGGAGCCTTCCCCTCAGAACTGCAAAGATAAGGATAAAAAATATCTTTTTTGCCCTAAAGAAACCATCACAAACTTGCAGGGACCAATTAGCATGTCTTCAACAGTGCTGACTGTGTCCCCAACAGCTTGCATCTGGAGCAGATCCTCCTTTTGTCCCACTGTAAATACAGCTTAGATTTCAGGTGTGAAGTTGGTATACCTTTCTGTGCTAGAATATTAGCAGTATCTTTTGGGTCAGACCATCATTAACCCCCTTTTACCCATTTTCTACATGGGTCGGGGTGTCGTGTTAACTGTCAGCATCTCTCATGATTCAATGCTACACCTTGACTTCTATAACACTCGTGCCTGACTGTTGCAGATCTTCTCTCACATAATCCATCCACCTCTTTGCTGAAAGTCCACGTTTCTTCTTATCTTCTTTCTCTCTGTCCCAAAGCTTCTTCACCAGATTGTCCTCTGCTGTTCTGCATGTGTGCATGAACCACCATAATCTGTTCTCTTTGGTCTTTTCTGTAATTGGAGGTGCTTTGACTTCTGCTCTTATGTCCTCATTTCTTCGTCTATCCCACAGTGTGCATTCTAACCACCCTTCTCGGGCACTTAATTTCCATCAACTCTAGTTTCATGTGCTCTGTCTTTACTGCCCAGGTTTCTGTACTGGACAGTAGTACTGGTCGCACCATTGTCTTGTACATCTTTTCAGCTTCTTTGGCATTCTTCTGTCATTCATAACACCTGAGACTCGATTTTAGCTTTGACCTCTTTATTCAACCACCTCTCCCAGATACTTGAAGCTATTAAACCTGTTCCACTATTTTCCCTGCTTTCTCAACTCTCAGCTTCTTCTGATTTCCCCAATTCGCTGCCATTACCACTGTCTTATCTGTGCTTAGTTTCATCCTGTATGGCTTCAGTTTTGCATTCCATTCCCCTGTCCTTTGCTGAAGGTTTTTTTTTGGGGGGTCAGATAATACCCTCATGCTTTGTTTCAGGGCATTGCTGCATATTATTTCTTAATCATTTGATGCTTTTAAAGAAGGATTTGTGATTATCCTTGGCTTTGGATGATACTTTTATTTTGTATTCCACTATGTTCCTTTATTTATCTTTTCTTGACCAAGTTAGTCCCGCTAGGGAAGTGGCCTCTTTTCAGGGGATACCCAAGGTGGTAATTATACTACTAGAAGAAATTTAGTCAAGGCATTGAGGGGAATGCCCCCTACACTTTTTGCGAATGGAGACACCATTTGCAGTAGCACTTCCTACTTTTGATCTGCGCATGGAGGTGGCTCGGAGAAGCAGGGAGGAGAAATGGAGTTCTTTGTGATTAGCCAAGCTATTATTTCAGTCAAAGAGAGGAGTAAGTCATCTAAATTAGAGGATGTAATTGCAGTTCATATGTTGGAGGAGCAAATTGATGAGTTAAAAGCAAGTGGGCCTGTGCGGGAGGGAGATGGAAGTTGCTGCAACAATGAGAAGGTGGTCGAGACTTCTCAGAAGGGATGTATCGAGGACTAAAGAAAAACTGTGGTGTCCATTATCGAATCAGAGGATATTTTACGGGAAAATCTTTTCAGAGAAGAAGAAACAACACAGAAAAGTGTTATTACAACCCTCCATTCGGGAGAGTTTTGGGATGATTTGCTTATGGATTTATTAAATGTGAGCAAAGCAGAGAGTGGTAAAGACATTTCTTGGGGAGAATTAATGGATAAGGTATGGAAGGAGAATGTTCAGCAAGTAGAAGGGTCTGTGGTAAAAAGAAAATTGTGTGCTGAGATGTGGAAGGTCGGAACAAGAAAAGGGAAAGAAAAGAAAGATATGAATACAAGAAAAAGAAAAAAATACCTTATTGTTCACATTTAAGATAAAGAAGATAGTGAATTGGACAGAGATAAGGTATGGGATGAAATAATTACACCATTGGGAGTTAAAACCAGTGCGATAAGAGTTTTTATACATATAAATAAAGAGACATATTGTGATATTATTTTTCAGACTGGACAAATGAAAAAAGTTTTAGGGGAATGTGAAGAGAGAGAAACTGGGCACCATGAAATGTGTTCATGTTCAAGACATTTTATAGGGAAACTAAGAAAAAGGTTCATATACAGTTCAGGACTGAACTAGAAATAGGGACTTTAAATAGATATTTATCAAATTTATGTAAAGGTGTATTAGATATTTCAAAGGTATATGAAAACAGAGGTTTATGGATGGGGGCATGGGATTGTCATGTTGTTTTGAAAATGAAAATATTGTGCATATCCCAAGCATTATAAATACAGAGGGAGATAAAGACACTGTGAAATATTGGGGGGCAACCTAAAACATATTTTTTATGTGGAAAAAGTGATTGTTTGATTAATAACTGTGAAAAAAGAAAATGTATTTTATGTGGAAAGATAGGACATGATATAAGGAATTGTAAATTAAGATGTTATAAATTAGGGGGGAATGTGAAGAAAAGTAAGTGAAACATAACCAGGGACAATAGAGTCAAGAAAAATAACATACAGAAATAGTAGATTTGCAATCAGAATGGGAAGAGATGTGTATTTTAGAAAGAATACAAGAATCACAAAAAAAATAAGCTAGGATTTATTGTAAAAAAAAAAGAGAAGAGGAAGGGTTGGGACTAAGTGATGCTGAAGATATGAAATGGAATTTAGTTAAACAAAAAAGAAATTCTATTGGCAAAAGAGTTTGAGAGAGGAAAATAAAAATTATAGAAGGACAAAGTAAAAAAGGGGAAGGATGAGTATAATAACAAGATGCTGTTATATGTATAATCTTAGGATTAAATGCTAATAGTATAAAGAATTTAGTAAGAACAGTAGGTAATCTTGAGTGGTGTAGAAAGCAGAAGAGTGATATATTGGAAGACACTAGAGTTTTAATGGAAGAAGAGAGAGATTACAACTTGAAGTGTGGTGGGGATAAAAGGTAATTTGGAATTTACAGAGAGAGACTTGCTCAGGAATAGTTATTTTATACAATGATATGATAAAACTAGTAGATATCACATTTGTTATAATGGGTTGAATAACAATTATTGATATAAGATGGAAAGATCAAACTTTGAAAATTATAGCAAGTTATGCACATGTGACAAAAGAGAGAGAAGATGTGTTTAAAAATCTAACACAGTCTATGGCTGTAAATATGGAAATACTTGTGGACCAGAAATTTTAGTAGTAATAAAAAACAGCAGAAAAGGAAAACTTATGACATTGAAAAAGTGTTAGACATTATAAAATGGGGCAGTTATGAATTTGGAAGAACAGTACATGGATGTATAGTAGAGGAGAGAATAAAATTGAAATAGATTATTTCTTAATTTCAAAAGGGTTACTAATTGTAAAAGAAGGTGTTTTGATGACAGGTTTTTCCAATCACAGAGCAATTTGGACTGTGTTAAAAGGAAATACTGAGTGTATAAGAATAAGAAAGGGAATAAAATTATTAATGAAGTAAACTGGATGATAAAGGAAACAGTGATGTATCAAATTTACGGCAAGGTCATGTGAATATGAGGGATTCTTTACATGAAACTGGTCAGAATGGTGGTTGTATAAAATGTGTTATATAAGATGGGAGAAAAGAAAAAGAAAGGGAGAAAAAAAAGAGTACAAAAAGCTATGTAAGGATGCATTTGATAGTTTATAAAAATAAAAATGAAGAAAGCTTTTTTATCAGAGAACAAGAGTTGTATAATTTAAACACAATGAAAATAAAATATTTATTTTTTAAGTAAAGATAGTTCTTGTAAGAGAAAAAGGATAAATTGCGCCGTACTTGAGCAAAGTTATAAAAGAAAATAATAGTATTATGAGAGAAATTAAGGTTACTTCAGGTAGAATACATAATATACAAGATACACTTATAGAAATAGTAGAAAAACATATTAAAGTAACCTTTAAAAGACAGGGAATGCAAATTAATGATAAATGGAAAGTAGATACTCTTTCAGAAAAAGATAATGTGGAGTTAGAAAGGAAAGTTATGGTGGAGGAATTGGAAATTGTATAGAAGATGGTTAATTTTGAATCTGCAGCAGGTCCAGATGAAAGAGAATACGGGATGTATAAAAATATGACAGTAATGCAAAAAATGTTTTATAGAGAAATTGAATAAATGGTAAAGGATTCCAGTAGAAATAATTGTGTAGTGGGATAATTAAATTTATATGGAAAAAATGTGACAATTTTGAGATACAGAATTGGAGGTCTGTAGTTTTAAATAACACAGATTATAAAATATTTATGAAAATTTTATAAACAAGAATGGAAGAAAAGGGCTAGCCAGCAGGCAGTGTAAACCTCGGCTCTAGATGATTGTCGCTGTTGAAGTAACACCAGCCCCATATGCAAAATGGGACAAATGGGTTGTGGATGGATGGAATGGAAGAAAAAATAGTTAAGACTGTAATTTATATATGCTATAAAAGGAAAATGGTACAGGAACTGTTCCTAATAATTGGGGAATTAGTAGATGATGTTATATAGAGAAAAGTCCAAGCAAAAATTATGGTTGTTGATTTAAGTAAAGCCTTTGACTCAGTTCAACAGAATGTATTATGGAAAATATTTGATGCATGTAATATAACTAATTAGATAAGAAATGTTTTTATTACAGCATATACATTAAATATAGTTGAGGTGTTAGTAAAAGGCTGGTTAAATGAAATTCTGCTCAAAAAGGGTATAAGACAGGGATGTCCATTGAAAAGTATAATATTTCTGCTAGTAATGAATGTGATCTCTACACATTAAATGGGAAACATGAGTTGTGTATAGTGGATATAAAAAGTTTACACACCCCTGTTAAAATGCCAGGTTTTTGTGATATAAAAAAAATGAGACCACAATAAATCATTTCAGAACTTTTCCCACCTTTAATGTGACCTATGACGTATACAATTCAATTGAAAAATAAGTATGTTAGGGGGAAAAATATAAACAATAAAAAACGTACAATACACTGGTTGCATAAGTGTGCACACCCTTAAAATAATACTTTGTTGAAGCACCTTTTAATTTAATTACAGCATTCAGTCTTCTTGGGTACACACCTGTTATCAATTAAGGAGACTTTGATTAACCTCAAATAAAGTTCATCTGTCCTAGTAGGATTTTCTTGACATTTACTCAGTTGTCTGCTACAGCAAAAGCCATGGTTCGCAGAGTGCTTACAAAGCATCAGAGGGATCTCATTTTTGAAGGGGACCAGTCAGGAGAAGGGTACAAAAAAATTTCTGCAACATTGTCTATACCATGGAACACAGTGAAGACAGTCATCAAAAAGTGGAGAAAATATGGGACAACAGTGACATTGCAAAGAACTGGATATTCCTCCAAAATTAATGAAAAGACAAGATGAAAACTGGTCAGGGAGGCTGCCAAGAGACCTACAGCAACACTGAAGGAGCTGCAGGAATTTCTTGCAAGTACTGGTTGTGTACTCCATGTGACAACAGTCTCCCATATTCTCCATATGTCTGGACTATGGGGTAGGGTTGCAAGACGGAAGCCTATTCTTACACAGAAAACATCCAGGCCCGGCTAAAATTTGCAAAACAATACAGCAAGTCTTCCAAAAGCATGTGGGAAAATGTGTTATGGTCTGATGAGACCAAGGTTGAACTTTTTGGCCACAATACCGAAAGGTACGTTTGGTGCAAAAGCAACACTTCACATCACCAAAAGAATATCATGCCCACGGTGAAGCATGGTGGTGGCAGTGTCATGCTTTGGGTTTGCTTTTCTTCATCTGGAACTGGGACTTTAGTCAAGGTGGAGGGAATTATGAACAGTTCCAAATACCAGTCACTTTTGGCCCAAAACCTTCAGATGTCTGCTAGAAAGCTGACGATGAAAAGGAATTTCACCTTTCAACATGGCAGTGACCACAAACATACATCCAAATCAGCAAAAGAATGGCTTCACCTGAAGAAAATAAAATTTTGGAATGGCCCAGCCAGAGCCCAGACCTAAATCCAATGCGGGGTGACCTGAAGAGAGCTGTGCACAAAAGATTGCAATCTGACAGATTTGGAGTGCTTTTGCAAGGAAGAGTGGGAAAATATTGCCAAGTCAAGATGTGCCATGCTGATAGAGTCCTACTCAAGAAGACTAAATGTTGTAATTAAATCAAAAGGTGCTTCCACAAAATATTAGTTTGAGTGTGCACACTTATGCAACCAGCGTATTGTACTTTTTACATTTTTTTTATATTTTTTCCCCTAACAGATTTGTTTGTTTTCAATTGAATTGTACAAGTTATAGGTCAAATTAAAGGTGGGAAAAGTTTTGAAATGATTTATTGTGGTATAATTTTTTTATATCACAAAAACCTGGCATTTTAACAGGGGTGTGTGAACATTTTATATCCACTGTATCTAATGAAGGGATAAATATGCCAGTTATGTTAAAATATGCAGACGATATTATTCTTGTTACAGTTTTCAGTGGAGGCCTGGAAAGAAAAGCTCCAAAATTACAAAGATACAATAAAAATACAATAAAAATGCACTAAAAAGCACAGTAAAATGCAGTTATGAATAAATCCTAGTGTTATATAATATTTTAAACAAAATTGTAAGATGATACAGAGAGATGTAGCAAAAAGATACAGTGCAGTAAGTACAGTATAGGAGACTTGAAGATAGTTCATAAAGAACATGCATGGTAACGAAGACGGGTAGTGGAAAGTATGCAGAGTAGTAGGAATAAATACCTAAAAGTGGAGGAAGGGGAGAGAGGTGGTTGAGTAGTGAAGCAAGAGGCAATTGTTTATTAGAAAGAAGAACATATGTGAGAAAAAAGCAATAGGGGGTAATAGAAGGAGGAAAGAGGGTAAAGTTAGTAGAAGAGTGTTGGACACAATTTGTAGAATGTTAGAGTCATTAGTTAGTCAAATGTAATATAGGTTTAGATGGAAGAAGTATATAGGGAGAGTACAGTAAGAAGGCTATGTATAGTATTTACATTATATACATTAAAGGTTTATAAGTTATGTTAGAAATATCAAGGGGAAGCTGTTGGGCAGAATAGCAAGGTAAAGAAGTATTTAATGAAGAACAAGTAGGAATGAGTTTATTAGGATTAGGGGGGCAGAGAGCAATTACATTTCCAATTTTGGGAGAGATGAGAATGGAGCTGGGATTTGAAGAGTTCAAGGGTATTGGAGATTCTTAGTGAGGGGGGAAGAGAGTTCCATTTTTTTGCTAGGGAATAGGATAGCGGACACTGGCCAGCGGGATGTTTTGTTTTGTGAATAGAAAGTTGATTTTGTTGTGCAGATCTTAGGGGTCTGTGGGGAGTATAAGAAGGGAAGGGTGTATGCTAGAGCAGGGCATGCAGTAGGTTTAAAGATTAAAGGAATGAGTAAAGTGATAAATTAGTTACAAGAATATCTACATGTGATAGGATTTTTTTATAAATAAAGAGAAAAGTCAAGAATAAGGCTTTAAAAGAATACTAGGATGCATTCAGTTTTATATGACAAGTATAAATGTACTTGGAATGAGTTTTGGAAAACAAGAAAAGAGAGAACTGATTTGGAAAGAAAAATTAGAAACGATTAAAAGTACTTGCATGTTTTGGAAAACATTTAAACTATCATTTAAGGAAAATACGTGATTCATTCACTATTATTTGCAAGAATTGCATATTTAGGAAGTGTTTTCAGTATTCTGTTAATATTTGAGGAGGAAGTTTATAACATTATTTTTTCCTTTATTTGGATATCTAGATTGAACCCACCTAAAAGAGGCATTTTGCATGTAAAAAGAGAAGGATAAGGTATTAAAATGTATTAAAATGTTTAAAGGATAATGATGCTTCATTATTAACACAGATTAAAATTTAAGTATAAAGTAGTGAGGATGAACCTTTTTGAATTTTAAAATAGAGATTATGTTTTAATAATGAAATAAATAGGATAAATATTACTGTGGAAAGTAAAAATGAATGAGATTGAAAATGAGAGGAAACAATGGTATAATAATACTATGGATAACTATTTTTGTATTTATCTATGGAAGGAAATGTGTATAAAGATAGGCAAGAATGGGAAGATGTAAAGAAATGCTGGGGTGTCATGACTTCTTATAGAGACTGACTATAAAGCACTTCCAGTGAAAAAAAACATGCCTTAGAAAAATAAAAAGATAGAACCTTTTTGCATTGCAATGCTTTTAAAACTAGTAAACCTGTTTTTTTAGGATGTAAAAGGATTAAATTATTATGGTAGAAGATCACAGATTTATAATATTTAGAAGGGTTTACGGATGTAAATAATGTGAATATGGATATTATAAGGACAGAAGTAGAAACAATGTTGAAAAAGTTAAGAAAATGTTTTGTATAATATGGCTGATATGCATTCAAAGAGTGAAGGAAATTATGTTTACTGAAAATGGAATTCAGCTACAGTGTTAAAAAAAATAAGATTCTGGCTATGGAAGTTAGAATGGGGGAGTCATATAATGTTAGTTAATCTTTAAGGGAAAAATATTTGATGTTAGTTTTTTTGTAAAATGTGTAAATAGATTTTATATTGTAGATAAAGTAAATTGTATATATGTGATGTAAATAAGTATTTTTTTAAATAAATGACCCCTACTCTTTTTGTTAGGTGATGTTAAATCTTTTATATCCACCTAAGCTATTATTGACTCAGGCAGATAGTACTAATTTCTAATGGTAACTTTCAACTTTTCAGTGAACTTTTTGACACAGTCTAATGTGGTAAAGTTTAATGACACGCCTTAATTGTTTTTTTTCTTTATTTTTATATAGCTATTTAATGTTGCATACATCAAGATGTATTTTGTATATGTGTTTGCACTTTCCTAGATTGGAGTAAAATTCATTTGAGTAAGTGACAGCTGAGGTTACTCAGGGACTGGAAATTTTGCATGTAAACTTTTAGAACTCATCATATAGCTTTAATTAGTGTGTCTTGTTACTCCTTGATTTCAGCGGTAATGATTGTAGTGGGCTTAGATAATTTAATGTTGTTATTTTAGCCATAGGATTAGAGTATACCCTATGTGCTGGCCTAGCTTGCATGAGGGAAGAGGATGAATGTTATTTTTTGGACATGTTAAAGCACAAAGGATTGTTAGTATTTGATATTGTTATTTGTGTGAGTGGATCTGTGGGTGTAGTTGTCATGATGTAACAGGGTTGGTGCTGAACACTGGCACTGGTGTGCACCTCTGGGACTGGCTGCTGTGATGTTGCACAGATGTACTGGTGTGAATGGCTACCATGAAATGGCATAGAGGCTTACCAGACTATTACCGTTTAAGTAAAGTCTTTCAGCTGATTTACAAAAACACGTTGCACTGTAAACAAAAGACAGGCAATGTGATGCGGCCAAAGGTATAATTTACTGCACTGCCAACTCATGGCCTGTAATTTTGTTTAGGGGTGCAGTATGATTGTAACAATGTGTTTCAGTGATCTGGTACAATGTATACCTTTTATGGGAGGGGCACAAAATGGCTCCAGTGTGTACAATTTGTAAATTCTTGGCTACTCCCCTGGGATCAGCTCACTGTCCCCATCAGCTAGCCCTTGATTTTGTAGGAGCTCACTCTGCTTTTTAAGGGTAAAAATTGTCATCCTTCAGTTGAACGATCCTAGGGTACACAAGGACTACAGACATATTGTGATCTGTAAGTACAGAAGTAAATCAGCCCTTCATCCCTAGTCAGGCAATTCACAGTATTGTACTCATGCAACATGGCAAAAGGCTTTACCTAATGGCATTGACTTTCAGGAGGCAATATTAGTATTAAGCATCATAACTAAACCATTTTGCAGAGGAACTACTTATAACCCTGCAGATGTGAATTCTATGATTTGATCTTAGCTCCTAAATTAAGTCAAAAACAGATTTCCAGTGCTAGAATCTGAATTTAGAGCACTAGCTCCACAAACTATATTGCGTAGATAATTGAGCAGTAATGATGCTAACAGTGCATCACATTTGAGAAAGTGCTGTAATAAAGTTGTGTAGCAGCTTATCATAGTGTTTGAGCATGCCTTATTTTTATTTTTGATGTAGAATTTATAAACAGTCATATCTGAGAATGTTTCTATTCATTTTAATTTAGCAAGTAGGAAGTATTAAATGTACTCTTAAAATGTATACCACAATAATAGTGTTTCCTTGCAGAAGTATTTTATGACAATTTTTTTCTTGTCTTTATAGGGTGGCCCATACCATGATCTGTTACACAGTGTTTTAGGAGCATATACATGTTACAGACCTGATGTTGGTTATGTAAGTGGCATTTCTTGAAAATATAAAATAATAGTATGTCTGTTTTAATGGAACTTAGTAGAACAGCTTGTTTTTTTTGTTTGTTTTTTTCCAACTCAAAATGTAAAACCATAGCTCATTATTAGCCAGTATATCCTCAGAATCTTGAAACCAGTACAGTGTGTTTCAGTACATAAAGAATTTTCTTTGTGGTTAAACTTTGGTGTGTACTTACTGCGTAAAATGGTTGTCATACAATATTAGTCCAGAAAACTGTATAAGGAAGCTGTATATGTTGCTGTCTGAACTTTTGCTTTAGTAGTACATTTTTATCAGGTGTGTGTAGTACAGTACTTGAACTTCCTGTTCTGATAACTTTGTTCAATTTACCTAGCTTTAGAAAATGTGTTGTTTCTCACATGTCCATTGAGAGTTCCCAGTTGCTGTATTTGTTTTCTTGAAGGTTGATGGTTATTTCTAGAGATGGAATGTCAGATTACAGAAATGTTTATGGGAGAAGTCAGAAATAGCTTGTTACATGAGTGCTTTGCCTGTAACTGACAAACATGTAATCACTTGAAAAATAACTCCTTGATCAGTTGTGATCAAAAACACAGTGGACCTAAAATGTGCATGCACAGGTTAAAATAAGCATTGTTGCAGGAAAAAATGCCCCCACCATGTGGAAGAGAATCCTCCACACTCTTCTCCTTTTTAAATATAATATATATATGGTTCTACTTCAAAACGTTGAAAACTCATAACATCTCATTTCAAAACAGCGAGACCATAAGCTTGAAAATTCAAAGCATCTAAAACTCATAACATCGAATCTCACAACATCAAAAACTACAAAGCAAATATTAATAACATTCCCTCCACCTATCACACCACCAAATGAAAAAACACACTTTTTACTACGTTTCTGCGGTGGGGGGCAAGCCCCCCTGCATGCCTCACACCCCCATAAATTAAATATACCAACTCTGAGATCGCACTACAGTGGGGAAAAAGTAAAATGTGAAGTTGTTCTAACTCGCCGATCATTCTTACTGATGGGTTCAGAGCCGATCCTCGGCTCCGACTTGGCCAACTGCAAAAGCTCGAGGTCTTCAGCTCACAGCCAACTCCCTATCCCATGATGCACCTTGTGCTTCCCTCAGATCTTGTTTGCCACTGCAACAGATTGGTAGTGCTTCGACAGCTCTGGCCAGTGAAACTTTACTACTTCATTTGAAAAGTGATAATTTAGCTTTGATAGTTAATTTTTGTAGTTAGTTAAGTTTTCTTTACCTTGCTAATATAGATAATTAGGAATAAGTAGAGTGTGTGTGATGTTCATCGTGCATACAGCTGCAGTCATAACAGATGGGTTATCCTGCCGTCAGGCGGGTCCTCAATCGGCCAAATTCCAAAGTCTAGGTCCGGCGTCGGTTGTCGTCGCTTCTTCCCTGACGTCATTTTCTTCAGTCTTTCTTGCCGCGCGGTGCCCAAAGCAGAAGCAGTTCGCAAGTGCCAGTCGGCCAGCTTCTGAGATTTACAAAAGTATTTCAGCCGAAGTCTTCTTGAAAGCTAAGTACCCCGTTGGGGAAACTTTTCTTGCCTCAGACCGATGTCAGACAGAGTTAATAATTGCATTTCATGTGGGAAGCAAATACCACATAAGGATTTCCACTCTTTCTGTATACCTTGCCTAGGCCCAGACCACGACGTCTCGGCCTGCCGTTTTTGTGCTAGATTCAATAAGCGCACTGTTAAGCATCGGGCGGAGTTCGCCCTTCACTTTTTTGGCAAAAAATTTAATTATATTATGTCGTCGGATACTCCGACTCCAGTTTTGAGCAAAAAACGCAAAGATAAGAACCGAAATACGAGGTCCGCACCACCTACTGAAACCACGCTAAGGCCGACTACCGGCTCTCCGGTACTCAGCGAGGCACCTACGCAGCCCCTGGGTAGTACCGATGACAATGCATTACCGGTGTCTTCAGTACCTGAGGTCGCAGGCTCCTCGGCCCCCATTCCTACTACAGATCCCAACGCCACTCTTGGCGGGGAAACTCAGAATTTAGACAGGCCTGCCATTTCTCAAGGGGTCTTCAGGCCTTCCTCCTTCTCTATTAAAGCCTTCACTAAATCTAAAGCAGCCATGAAAACCAAAAAACAGGTTCCTCAGACCCCCTCTCAAGGCACCATGCCTAAAAAACAGATGCTTAAAATGGCTGAGGATTTGATTACTCTTATCAGGGGTTCTCACAAAGACCCAGATTAGAGGAAGACTACCCTTCCTCATATCAAGCTTCTATTACCTCAGAACTATCTGAAGACCAGGATTATGCATATTCTCCATTTGAAGACTCTGATGCAGAGGAGTCTATTCCCCTGAGGACTTCTCTTTTGGGGAAGCCCTGCATACATTGAGGGAGCACTTTCACTGGGAAGGCCAAGATTACTCAGATTCCAAGAAAAGGCTCAGGGAATTTCTTCTGCTCCCCCAGCATAGGCCTCTGGCTATTCCTCCTGTTTTAGATATATTGGATGATGTGTACACAGAAGCCAGCCTTAATCCTGATTCTTTGCCTCCAGCTCCTGTTAAACCAGACAGATATTACCGGGTTCCTGATTCTCACCAGTTCCTATATAAAAGCCATTCTGCTGACCCAGAAACAATTTCACAGGGTCCCAAGGGAATTAAGGCCTCTACTGCTAAAAATCCATTACCTTCAGAGAGAGATTCCAGAGCTTTAGAAAGATGGGGGAAAAAGGTGTACACCTCAGCCACTTTAACCATGAGGGCATTAAACTGTCAGTTCCATATGTTAAAGTATCAACAGTTTTTGATATCTCAGCTGAAAAGCAAGATGACACAACCAGAACAACCAGATTTAAAAGAGTTGCAGGATTTGTTGCATGGTGCAGAGCAAGTGGGTAAACATACCTTGCAGTGTGGTTTTGATGCTTTAGAGGGCTCATGTAGAGCTGCTGTTACGGGATCTGTTATACGTAGGCATGCTTGGCTCAAAGAGCAAACCTTACCAGATCATGTCAAAGCTAAATTATTAGTTGCACCTCTTCAAAAAGATGTATTGTTTGGTGTTAAAGCTGAGGAGGTGCTAAAGAAAATAGAGGAAAAAGTGAAATCAATGCAAACAGTGAAAGATTTCCTGCAGGTACAGCCTCCACGTTTCAGCAGAAACTGGCCTTCAAAAAATTGGTCCTTTCCAGCCACGGACAGACCTCAAAGGGTCAGATACAGGTGCCCAAGGGGCAGAGGGCAACCTCAGGGATCCTTCAGAGCCAGACAGTGGCAAGCACCAACCCCAAGAGGTGGAGAAGATAGATAATCTTTTAGAAAACAGACACAATGACTTCCCCCTACAGCTGCCAAGCAAAGCTTTAATGGCAGCACCTTTGGGTGGAAAATTGATATTATTCTCAAAAAATTGGCATATTGTTACAAAAGACAAATGGATTCTGGACATTATAGACAGAGGCTACAGGTTCCACTCTCACACCCTTTTGCCACAAAATCAAAGGGCGGAGGCACAAAAACAACTTTCAGCTCTCATAGACATGAAAGCAATTCAAGAGGTACCTGCAAAAGAACAAGGTCAAGGGTTTTATTCCAGACTATTCCTGATACCGAGGAAAGACAAAGATTGGAGACCTATCTTAGACCTGTCCATCCTAAACACATATCTACAGGTGCCAAAATTCTAGATGCTCACATTACAGCAGCTTCTTCCCATACTGGGCAAGGAGTCTTGGCTGGTAACATTGGACCTCAAGGAGGCATACCTGCATGTCCCTATCAGACAAGATTGCAGAAGATACCTCAGATTTCTTGCAGGTTCAACCCATTACCAATTCTCTGTATTGCCCTTTGGCTTATCTACTGCGCCCAGAGTGTTCACGAAATGCCTGGCATCAGTAATTGCCTTCTGCAGACTACAAGGGATACAAATCTACCCATATCTGGACGACTGCCTGATCCAAGCAGACAGCAAGGACATACTACTGCAGCACCTGGCGTTTGTAATAAAACTGTTGAACTTCCTGGGATACACAGTCAACAAAAAGAAATCAAAACTAATACCCTCTCAACAAATAATTTTCCTGGGTGCCAGCTTGGATACAACCACCCAGATGGCCTACCTCACGCCAGACAATCAAGGGCAACTGTCTCAATACTTCAGAAAAATGGCAACTTACACCAGGCTAACTGCAAGGAAAATCCTGCAGGCTCTGGGATTCATGGCATCTTGCATCCTACTAATCGCATGTGCAAAGCTGCATATGAGGAAACTTCAGTGGTACCTGAAAAACCTATGGTCTCATCACAGCCACAGCCTGGAAACAATTATCCTACTCATTCCATGCCTTCAAAAGGAATTTTTGTGGTGGACTCAAGCTTGCCAAAGAAACACAGGTCTTCCTTTCTGTGTACCTCAAGCAACTCATATCATCACAACAGACGCCTCAGACTACGCCTGGGGAGCACACATGACAGATCAGTGCATTCAGGGAAAATGGACCCGAAGCACCTCCACATCAACCAAAAGGAAATGCTAGCCATGCAAAAGGCTATTATGACCTTCAAAGACCTATTGCATCCAGGCCAGCTATTGATAAGGACAGACAACACCACAGTGATGTGGTACATAAACAAACAGGGAGGAACTCATTCATACCCCCTGTGCAGGCAAGCCATGACCCTATGGAACACAGCACTGGAATTACAAATTCAACTGGAGGCACAATTCCTGCCAGGGAAGGAAAACACACTGGCAGACAACCTAAGCAGAAATATGACAGATCCACACAAATGGAAGTTGCATCCTCAACTTTTCACAAAGATAACTCAGGCATGGGGACAGCCAGACATAGATCTCTTTGCTACCCACAGAAATTGCCAGTTGAAAAAATTTTGTTCAAGGACCTATCATCCACAGGCCTGGAAAGTGGACGCACTTTCCTTCAATTGGGCAACATTGACAGTCTATGCCTTCCTGCCACTTCCTCTGCTGCACAAAGTTCTATTAAAAGCCAGAGCAGAGAGGCCGAAAATGATTCTCATCGCTCCAGACTGGCCAAGACAACACTGGTATCCACTCCTGAGGAGCCTGACACACTTCCCACCATGGATCCTACCTCTAGACCCTCTTCTGTTGTCCCAGCACAACTACAAAACCCTTCACAGCCATCTCAAAACTCTAAATCTAGCTGCATGGAGAATTCCTTGATTGCCCAACAGTTTCTCCTCTCCAAGGAGGTGCAGGATGTCATCTTGGAGGCCAGAAGACCTTCCACTAGAAAGGCTTACTCCGCCAAATGGAAACGATTTTATGCCTGGAATCTCGAAAAGGGACAGAATCCTTGGGTAATAAATATTTTTAAAATTTTACAGTACCTAGCTGAGATGTTAAACAATGGACTTTCCTTCTCCTCCATCAAGATCCACGCTTCAGCCATTTCTGCACAATACAACACAGATCCTCCATTATTCTCTCACCCTCTCTTAAGGCAGTTCCTCAGAGGGGCAAAGAATTTAAAACCCCCAAGGAAACCACCAGTCCCTGCTTGGGACCTCAACTACGTATTGGAAAAGCTGACCCTTCCTCCCTTCGAGCCAGCTTCTTCAACAGAGTTACAGTATTTGTCATGGAAAACAGCCTTTCTTCTGGCTATCACCTCAGCACGCAGGGTTTCGGAGCTACAGGCCCTCATGGCTGTGCAACCATTCATCATTTTCCATCAGGACAGAGTTTCCTTAACCAATCCTACCTTTATGCCAAAGGTAGTATCCAGTGTAGCTTTGAATCAGACTATCCACTTACCTACCTTTTATCCTAATCCACAAAACAAAGGGGAAAGACTACTACATTACTTGGACATTCACAGACAACTACGTTACTACTTGGACAGAACAAAGCCATTCAGGAAATCTGAGCAACTCTTTGTGTCCTATGCTGTAGGTGCTCAGGGAAAGGCTATTTCCAAACAGACAATTTCAAAATGGATAGCCCACTGCATACGCTTTTGTTACTCATTTCATGGAAAAACTGTGCCTGCATGCATCAGATCCCACTCCACCAGAGCCACAGCTACCTCTGCAGCCTTCTTCAGGGGTGTCCCTACCAAGGACATTTTGGAAGCAGCCACCTGGAGTTCAGTGCACACTTTCTCCAAGCACTATCACCTCCCACTATACTCAAAATCTTGAGCGGGCTTTGCCACATTAGTCCTGCAGGGCATCCTAGCCCCTCCTAGTTCCACTTAGTACCTACCACCCTTACTTAGCTTTGGGATTCTACCCATCTGTTATGACTGCAGCTGTATGCACGATGAACATAGTACAGTTTTGTACCTACCATAAATGTAGATGTTTGAGTGCTCATACAGCTGCAGTCCAGGTTTCCCTCCCTCCAACCCCTCTTAGGACAGGCCTTATGACAAACACTTTTCATATAACCTTTTTGGGGTATTCTTTTATGGTGTATTTGCTTGCAACTAATGTTTTTGATTTATCAACATTGCATCTTTGCATAACATTATGTTTGCCTTCCTTCTGGGGGCACCTGACATCTGGGGCAAGAAAAACTGAAGAAAATGGTGTCGGCTGCCTCTTTTATACCCCTGACGTCAGGGAAGAAGCGACGACAACCTAGACTTTGGAATTGAGGACCCGCCTGACGGCAGGATAACCCATCTGTTATGACTGCAGCTGTATGAGTACTCGAACATCTACATTTATGGTAGGTACAAAACTGTACTTTTTACTAGTTGTTTGTGGCCGTGTTTTTTAGGCTGTTTTTTCATCTGTCTTCCTTAGACTAACAACCTGTTTAAATCAGAGGGTTGACTGGATATTTCTTTTCTCCCTACCCTAGTATGTCTTAAGCCTGCTAGATTTTAAGGCTAACTACAAATTCTTTAGTTTATAGTTTTATAGTTTGACACATGCAAGAAGGTTTCCTTACACATATTTAATGTAGCTTTAAGTAAAAAAGTAACTAATTAGTTATTAATGGGGGAACTATATAATGACTAAACAAATGGTGGATTACTGATTCTGATGAAATCCCTGTGGAAGGGAAGAAAGCGCTCAATCCGTGTTCATTTTTTTATTATTTTTTATTTTTTCTGTGCTCTATAATAAAAGACTGTTTGAGATTGTGGTGCTGGCAGTGTTTGTTTTAGAGATTTTAAGACTAGTTGAACCTAGGCCCAAGTTTTATGGCCAGTAGTTCCATATTCTTCTTAGTGTGTGTTTGCATATATTGTAGAAGTTAGGGCTCTGTTTTTATTAGGGCTATAATATAATACTGTGTGTTTCCTTCTTTAAACAGTATATTCTTCGAGAGGTCTATAGTTTTATTACGGTGTTGTATTATACTTCAAACGTAGCTAGATGTTGTATAGTTCTGCAATGTCCCAATAAGAGAAGGCTAAGTCAGGATGTCTTAAATGTGGACAAAAAATGTCAATAACAGAGGGCCACACAGAATGTGTCTATTGTTTAGGTGAAGTTCACCTCCAGGAGAATGTCCCATTTGTCATTCATTTAGCTCTCGTGCTCTTCATGAACGTAAGAGTAAGTTAATAGCTAGGGGATTGCTAAAGTCTTCCTTTCAGGAATCATTGAATAAGGACAAACCACTGGGCAAGACATCAAAATCTTCAAAGGCCTTGTCTTCTAAGTCTTCTTCTGGGTCAGAGCCAAAAAGGGGTTTATCGACCTCAAAACTGATTGAGACTTCTACCTCGGCTGCATTGCTTTTGGAACCGGAGTTTGTTACTATTTGTAGGAGCTGGTCCCTGATACTGGAGCCGGTGTCGCCTACTTTAAAGTCTCCAATCCTTCAGTCAGTGACCTCTTCCATAGCTTCTTCCCATCCTCAAGACTCTCAAATGACGATGTGGATCGTGTGGTGCAGCGGCTTCTGCAGACACTGGCGCTTGCCAAACTTTTATCAGGGCAGATCCCTGGGACTTCAGAACCAACAAAATCCCCCCATTGTCTTCTGTTCCTCCTCCGATCTGTCTCGAAGATTTGGAGCCGAAGTGCTCAGAGCTGATGATTGTGGAGCTTTCGGGTCCAATGCCTACTTCAGGCTTGTCAGTCCCGACAACCCTGACATCTTCGGTGCCGTCTGAAGGGTTTAGGAGACGACGCTCACCGGTTGGGTCCGGGGAGGATAGTCGGACCAATTTTTCGGTTCTGACTTTGCCTCTCGGGGCCTCGGCTCAGGTGAGTTTGGCTCCAACCTCGAGCTTGGAGCCCTTTGTTCTGGCGCCAAGGGAATCTTCCATATCTTTAGATCCGGGAGTTTCTTTGCGTCAGGACCAAGGTGCTTTCAATGCTAGGAGGAGGGTGTTGTCCGTGCCAACAACCACACCATCAGAACCAGTAGCTCCTTCTGCCAGAGCACCCATGTCTACCTCTTCATCACACATCCCTCTAAAGCATAGAGACTGAGCCTCAGGAAGCCCCATTAGGTGAGCCGTGCTCTTCTGAGACCTCTCCAGAAGCTCCCACTGAAGAGGTTCCCAGGAAGAAACTTTGCAAGAGGAAGCATCTAGACTCCTCACAGGAATCCGTCACTTTGTTCACTGACTTTGATGAGTTAGAAGAGTCCCCACAATCCCCCTTGGAGGATATCTACTTCACAGATATCCTGAAAATTCTTAACCAGAGGGGTGGCTGGATGTCCCTTAACCCTGCTGATGATGAGTCAGTGCTCCTGAAGGCTTTTGGGACTCAGCCTTCCACCTCTTGGGTGTCTGCACCCTTTGATGAGCTGATTGAGCTAATTTCTCAAAGGGCGTGGGAGTCCCCGGATACCATGCAGCCTGTCCGTAGTAGGCCTAATAAATTTATAACCCCCCACCCCCACCCCAGGGCAAGACCTTCCTGACCAATGGAGTGCTCATTGATGCTATGGTGGTGGCGGCGGCGGCGGCCACCAAGAAGGAACTGTTAGAAACTTCTACGTCTGTCCAGCCTCCTAATAAGGATTCTAGGATCATGGACAGATATGGTAAGCACATGTTTAGTTCAGCGACTTTTGCTCTGCAATCACTGAACTATCACACTTCACAGTGTTGCAAAGGGATCTCCTGAAAGAACTAAGAGATACTCTACAGGGCTCAGTAGCTGTGGGGGTCTCAGAGAAAGTAACTTCATAGCTCACTACCTTAAATTCTCTTGTAAACTCTTCCATGCGTCTGGTCTCCTATGCAGCTGATGGAACGAGTAGGGCAGCTGGGACAGGAATTGCTCTTAGGAGACATTCCTGGATGCGCTTATGTTCCTTTGTGGAGCCCTTTAAGTCATCCTTTATTAACACCCCTTTCGATGGCTTGTCCCTTTTTGGACCCAAAGTGAAGGAAATGCTTACCAGGAGTCAACAGTACGTAAAGACTCTCTCTGCCATTGGAGTCCACTTTTCCACCCCTACCAGACCTTACTCCAAAGGTCAGAAGGGAGGGAAGATGTGGTTCCATACAACTCAAGGAGCTTTCCAAGACACTCATGGTGAACCCCCCTCTAGAGGCAGAGGAGGGGGTAACAATGGAAGATGCCACCCACGCAGCAGAGGGGGTCTGCAGAACCAGGGTGACAGAGACCAGGTCTTTGGGAAGCCCTATCAGCTGCCCTGAGAGGAGGCCCACCTGTCCATCTCTGGAGGCAGTCGGGGGATGCTTCTCTTTGTATCTAGACACCTGGCTAAAAATAACAAAAGACAGCTAGGTACAAAGCATCATATCCAGAGGATACTCAATTCCCTTTGCCATCCCCCCCCCCTATAAGGAAGATCCCGGACATTCCACCCAGTCACAGGGAACAAGCAGCCTCAGAGATTCAAAGGTTGCTGGAAAAAAGAGTCATCCAACCAGACCCAGCAGATCAAAGAGGATCCGGAACTTACTCAAGGTTCTTTTTAGTTCCAAAGAAAACAGGGGACTGGAGGCCCATTTTGGATCTCAGCAGACTAAACAAATTAGTAAGAAAGACAAAATTCCAGATGGTCACGCTACAGTCAATTCTTCCCTTTTTAGGGAAAGCGAGTTAGATGTGCTCGATAGATCTCCAGGATGTGTACTATCAGATAAAAATGGACAGGTCATCCAGAGATCATCTGCGCTTCTGCCTAGGAGCCAGTTATCAATTTTGTGCTCTGCCCTTTAGTCTCACTACAGCCCCCAGAGTGTTCACCAAATGCATGGTAGTAGTCACGGCTCATTTGAGACGTTTCGGATTCCGTGTGTTTCCATATCTAGACGACTGGCTCCTCTCTGCCACTACTAGGTATCAACTTATACAAGCAAGGGACACAACTTTGAACCTCTGCAGTTGGTTGGGAATTACTATAAATTCAGAAAAGTCTGCCTTGTCGCCATTGCAACATACCGTTTTTATAGGAGCAGACCTTAAACCTTCCACCAGAAAGAGTTTGTGTTCTACAAAATCAGGTTCTGGACCTGCTCCCGAGAGAAAAAGCCCCTGTTTCAATGGTACTGAAATTACTAGGGACAATGGTGGCAGCGATCATTGCGATTCCTTTGGGTCGGATGCATATGCGTGTACTACAATGGCTCCTGTTCATGCACTGGTCTTTTCAAGAACTCCCAATGTCACACAAAATCCTGATAATGAATTCCTACAAGAAGGACCTTCAGTGGTAGCTGACATCTTGCCAAGTAACTCTAGGTTGCCCCTTTCTTCTACTCCCATAGCCACGGTGACCACGGATGCCTCCCTGATGGGGGGGCATTATCAGGGAAGAACAGCCCAAGGCAAATGGAACATATACGAGACTCACCTGCATATCACTGTTCTGGAGATGAGAACGATACTTCTAACTTTGCACTCCTTTCAAGAGTCTCTCCCTCTGGGAACTATTGCAATTCAGACAATATGTCAGTGGTCTGGTACATAAACAAACAAGGAGGAACCAGATTTTATCCCCTATGTTGAGAGGCCCTGAGAGTATGGTAATGGGCAACTTCCACCCAGCGCTTTCTGATAGCAACGCACATCCTGGGGAGATCCAATGTGATAAAAGACAAGCTGAGCAGGGCAATTCTATTGCCTCACGAGTGGTCTTTAAAAAAAGAAGTAGTGGAACGGATATTCTGCAGATGGGGACAGCCTTGCTGCGATTTCTTTTCAACTCCAACAAACATGAAATGCAGCAGCTACTTTGCCCTAACCCCCTCCGGGGGATGCCCCAAGGGATGCACTTGTACACAATTGGCCCCTAGGTCTCCTTTATGCCTTCCTTTCTTACCCTCCGATACCAAAAGTTTTACAGAAAGCCAAGGCTCTGGGAAAGACCATCATTCTAATAGCCCTTTATTGGCCTCGTAAAATTTGGTTCCCCTTCCTTCAGCCTCATCTGTTGGAAGAACCTTGAATTCTGGAACCAGTGCCAGATCTCTCCTGACTTATTCATCGGGGGCTTTCCACCCTTCTCTTCAGTCCTCAAACTAACAGCTTGGCTGCTCCAATTCCAAACATAGCCAGGATTCACAATCTGTCAGCTGCGGCTCAATATATTTTAACATCCTCTCATAAATCATCTGCCAGGAAGTTGTATCTTAGTAAATGGAAAAGGTTTTCTATATGGGAGCTTCAGAACAATATTGATCTGTACCTGGCTTCAATTTCATCCATTCTGTATGTCAAAGGAAAAAACAACTTCAAAAAGATCAATACACGGCAGGTTCAGGTTAAGGCACTTTAATTCTTGCAGCAAGGAGACAAACACGTGCTAATACAGAGTTTGTCTAACTAGAATCAGGAAGTGAAGCCATTCTTATACATTTCTTACAAGACATTGCCTACTAAGTTGAGGTAACAAATCACAAGTTCTTACAGTATTATTTCATAGCAGCTGTTTGTCCATGATTTTCTGCTGACACTATCAAGTTTATAAAAAAACTTCCTAAGAAAAATAACTTGGCCTTGGAGACCACCGGTTAGATACAGCTTCTCACTATGTGATGTTACCATTCAAGGTACTATGGCTAATTCGAGCACAAAGCAAGTACAGATTATAGTTCATTTCTTCAAGCAGTCGGTGTTCAACTGTATCTATCTTTTTCTGTAGCTGTGCATGTTCTCATAACACGAACAGAGCTGATTGTTCCAGTTCAATAACGTTATAGAAAACAGTATTGTTCTATTCATTATTTTCCTGACCTAGCAGATAATCTCACCTGCTTCTCAGTAAATTTCCAAAAGGCATAAACATGAATTTTGCTGTGCTAGCAAATACTAGGTCAGAGAGCATCTTGCAGTTTCAGAAAGCATCTCGTAGTTTCATACAAAACTAAGCTGTACATAAAATAGAATGAAATGTGTTAACCCTTTTTGCTTCTAATAAGCACTAAACACATACATTAATACATATTTTTCTGACATTTCCCCCCTGTTAATACTTTTTATTCTATTTTCAAAAGCATAAACAGTTCGCTTCTTCTCCTAACCTCTTCCGTTCAGGATTTGCACTTAAGAGAGTCATTCAGTTTAAACTTATGAAAGTGTTTCATTTTTTTTAACAGTTCTTCAAATTCTGTACTTTGATACAAAGTCTCAGAAACTGATATGTCTATAAAATCTTTAATTAATCTTTTCATGCAGGGAATACCACAACAAACGCACACTCCTAATAGGCGTAATCCCACACAAATGGCAATCAGGATGTTCATTAGGATGGTACCCCACCCCCCAAACAAGTTCTGGAAAAAATCCGTCAGTGGGTTTGGGCCTGGTTTGGTCATGGCCGACACTTGCTGAATTACCCTAAGGTGATCGTCTATCTCATGCTGGTTGTCAAGAATATACGAACAGCACTACTCTTTTATTAAAGCGCAAGTACCGCCTTTCGCCGATAGGGTGAAGTCGAGAGCCATGCGGTTTTGAAGCACCACAGTTCTCATAGCTTTCAGTTCATCAGTTACTAATTCAAGAGCAGATAAAGTTGCATTGCTCATTACTTCGAGAAGTTTGGACAGTTTTCTCAGCTCCCAAATCGATTTTACTGTGCCATATGCAGGAGGTATACCTGCCCATGATATAATAGTGTCACTCAAGTCCATGTGTGTCAGTTTATCTTTGTTTTTTACGGAGTTATGGTTTATCCAGCCTGCTTCGATTCGTCCCACTGGATTCTCAGGTTTTTTGATTGGATTTCCAGGTTTCTTGGTGACTTCTCTGACATTTCAAATTCTTCCTCGAGGCAAAACTGCAGTGTGTCGTATGGCCGGAACCAGGTAACCCAAAAAACAACTGCCGGACCAATTCTCAGGTAACTATTTGTATGCTTTTTTCCCACACACAAAATAATAATCCTCTACTTTAGTATTAATATATACTTGCCCTGCATGAAACATTTTTCTATCAATGATAGATAGTTGCTTAAAAAGAACAGGATTATGTTGTACTTCATTAACTGTTTTGTGCATTGATTCAAGAAATGAGTCATAGTTTGTATCACAAATAGAACCTGCATTATTAGCTTTGGTATAACATTTGTAAGGAACAGTCACATTACAATTGCTCCAACTCACCTGAACAGTATCATTTTTGTAAAAGCACACAATTCCCTTTTGTGTAACAGGCAGGTACAATGCTATTTTGGCTTGTGATTTTACAGTCGTAGTATCAAAAATCAAATTTTCCCAGGTCTCATTGACCCCTAGGGGGACAGCAGTCATTAATAATCCCCCATATGCTGTTGGTATAGCTGTACAAACCCAACAATTTGAAACATTAAAAGTCTCAGCATACACGTTTGATTGCTTGGCAAGTGTTAAAGTTTGGATGCCAGTCTATGAGTAACATCACGTTTATTCAGTTCAGCTCATGTGGCTGGAAAAAGGAAAGGCCACAGCAAAAAGATTATTGTTATCAGTATAGTTAACAGAATGATCATGCAATACTTCTGAGGTTGTTCTGCATTCCTATTTGCTCCATATCTGGTCATTTTGTTCTTGTTGTGTAACAGTAACAAGTTTTTTGTCCAGTTCAAAGTTTTTAACCAGTTTACAGTGTGTCAGATGAATCCAGGATGCTCACTTTGCGATCTTGACTGCAGTGGGTGTTGACAGTAGCACTTGGTATGGCCCTTCCCACTTCGGTGACGTCCAATACTTTTTCTTCATGGTCTTCACCCAGAACCAGGTGCCTTGGACTACTGCTGCTTCCGATGGTCTGGTTTGTTCTTTATCTGAAATAGAATTTAACTGCAAAAGTTGTTTATTACTTAGAAGTCATCTCATATATTCTGCGAGTGAACTGTCGGCCTCCTGGTCTGCAGGCATGAGAGGTTTCCACTGAGGTATATAATATGCCCTCCCAAATAATTTTTCAAAAGGAGTTAACCCCTTTGCATTTGGAACAGTTCTCATGCTCAACAGTGCCAGAGGCAGGCAGTACACCCAATTTTTTTGTGTCTCACTAATTAACTTCCTAAGTTTACTTTTCAAAACCCCATTATGCCTCTCTACTAGTCCTGCAGATTGTGGATGATATGCACAATGGTTTTTCAAAGAAATTCCGAAATATCAGCTCAACTGTTGTATAGTTTGATTTACAAAGTGTGTGCCATTGTCACTGTAGATCTTTTCTGGTATGCCAAATCTAGGAATAATTTCCCTAACCAGAATTTTTGCAACAGTAGCAAAAAACATGAACATGAATTTTGCTGTGCTAGCAAATACTAGATCAGAGAGCATCTTGCAGTTTCAGAAGGCATCTTGTAGTTTCATACAAAACTAAGCTGTACATAAAATAGAATGAAATGTGTTAACCCTTTTTGCTTCTAATAAGCACTAAACACATACATTAATACATATTTTTCTGACACTGTAGTTTTTGACTAAACTTTTCAATGAAGGGGCAGCGGTAGCAACCATCAGAGTTCAATTGGCAGCGATTGCTGACTTTCATCTAGGTGACCAGGGGTCTAATATTATGTCACATAGACTCTCCAAAGATTTTCTCAAGGGTACTGTCCATTTGAGACCACCCATCAAAACTCAAGCTATGCCATGGAACCTAAATGATGTTCTTTCCCATATAGTCCGGCCCCCCTTCGAACCAGACATATCTTGTGACTTGAAATATCTATTATGGAAAACCATATTTTTAATAGCTATTACTTCTGCTCAGAGGGTTTCAAAGTTACAGGTCTTCTCCATTAAACCCCCTTATTTGATTTTCCTTAATGATAGAGTCTCACTCAGCATGAATCCTTCATTCTTACCTAAAGTTTGCTTAGAGACAAATCTCAACCACTCTATTGAATTGCCTGTGTTTTTTCCCTAAATAACACTAATAAGATGGAACATATGCTGCACAAACGTGATGTTCACAGACAACTTCAGTTCTATTTAGACACGACCAAACATTTCAGGAAAACAGATTAGCTCTGTCTCTTTTTCAGAGTTAAAAAAGGCGCTCCAGTGGCAAAAACTACTTTATCAAAATGGCTATCAGATTGTATATCCTTCACTTACAGTTCAGTGAATACTCCTCTACAACAGAGGATAAAGACCCACTCTACTAGAGCTGTATCTACTCCGTCAGCCTTTATGGCTAAATTACCTTTATCTACTGTTTGTGCAGCAGCTACTTGGTCAAGGCCTCATACCTTCATCACTCATTACAAAGTAGACAAGGCCTCCAGGGACAGGACTTCCTTTGGCTCCAGTGTCTTAAAAAATATTCTCCCGTGAGCCACCCAAGAAAGATGGTGCTTGGGATTCTACTATCAGTAAGAATGAACGGTGAGATAGAACAACTTCACATAAAGAAGTTATGTACTCGCCATAATGTTCCATGTGAGTTGTTCATCTTGCCCTCATTCTTGTCCCACCCACCGACCCCCATCCAAGCTTCTTGATGACCGAGATTCCATCTATGTCATGGTTTATTGTCTCTTATCCAATTTCTGTGGTAGCATATTACTAGTGGTATGTAGCCTGTTGGCAGCAAACAAGATTGGAGGGAAGCACAAGGTGTGTCATGGGATAGGGAGTTGGCCTCGAGCTGGTTGAAGACCTTGAGCTTTTGCAGTTGGCCGAGTTGGAGCCGAGGATTGTCTCCGAATCCATCATTAAGAATGAAGGCGCGATGAACAACTCACATGGAGCGTTATGATGAGTACATAACTTCTTTTTTCCTAACCCCACTTGTATCGCAATCACCATAAAGAATGCACACATAATGACTAAATCATTTATCTGTATGGCCTAAAAACATGTACAGAATGGCATAATAAACACTATGTACAGATTAACAGAATAGCCTATAACATTAACATGTTTGATAATACACTGCTCAATTTTTATACATTTTCGATGATGTGAATTTTAATGTTATGAGTTTTAGATGTTTTGAACTTTTGAATTTTTTGAAAAAAAATCCTATCTGTCTACTCATTTCCTGCCTTTCTGTAACCAGTAGAGTTTGGTTTTCAGATTTTGCTGAATTCTGGGCTGTTTTGTAGTTTCTGTGTTGCCCAGACCTTACTAAACTAGAGGGAAGCTTCTCTGTTTATCATCAAGAATGCTGAGCTTTGAGCAGCCTATCTGTCGCTGGAGGAGTGATTTCAGCTCAGAATCTGTAGTTTTATTGACCATTTTGAGCTATTTCTATCCTTTTCATCTTTCTGTTTAAAAACCCGTGTTTGCGCAGTTTTTGTGCTTGTATTACCTCAGCAAGAGCCTGCACCTGGTTGTCCTGTAGAGTTCTACAGCAGCAGAAGGAGAAAAGAGACTTTGAGTGGATTAAGTACCTTGTTTTTGCTTTTTACTGCTTATTTTCACTAACTGCACTATTCTGAGCATTTTTTATTAACCGTGGTACTTATTTTGGACTGTTTTTTTTAATTCTGATACTGTTTGCACTTTGATTGTTTTTAAGTGTTTTTCAACTGTTTAATTGCTGAGGGCAACTTACTCAAGTGTACTAGCCATTTTACTGCCTCAAAAGTGTTTGTATTACTGTATCTATTCTACTTTTCAAAAAAAAAAAATCAAAATAATCCTCTCTCTACTCGTTTCCCACCTTTTTATAACCAGTCAAGTCCGGTTTTCAGATTTTGTTGAATTCTGGGCTGTTTTGTAGTTTCTGTGTTGCCCAGACCTTACTAAGATAGAGGGAAGCTTCTCTGTTTATCAGTGAGAGTGGTGAGCTTTGATCAGCCTATCTGTCGCTGGAGGAGTGGTTTTAGCTCAGAATCTGTAGTTTTATTGGCCAATTTGGGCTGTTTCTATTTGCCTTTCATCTTTTGTTTAAAAACCCGTGTTTGTGTGGTTTTGCACACCGTGCAGCGCCATTTAATTTTGGTTAAGCTATTTTTGGTGCCAGAAAGTCTGCTGTTAAGATTTTCCCTTAGAACTAGCCAGTTTTCTAGTTTTAGCACTCAAAACTGTTTCTTTGTGCTCAGCACTTGTCCAAAACTCGTTGCAAGCGCTAAATAATCTACAAATTACTGCAACACTCAACTTTCCTCACTTATCAAGAGGAAAACAGTTATTAGTACTTAAATCGATAAGCACTAACCAGGCATGTCTAAGGGTCAGCTCCTGTTGTTTCTCCTGTCCACCTGATGAATCTGGGCATCTAGGGGCAATGTAGTATTTGCCTCATGTACACTGACAACCCTCTTCTCCTACCACCCAACACTGCATCCTGTGAGAGATGCACTTATATAATCAAACTGGAAGCCAAGCTCTCTCCAGCCAAGACTGGACTAGACATTCATGAGGAGAAGGTAAACACCACACCGCACTCAACACATAGTCCATCAAAACCTGCATCACCCACACCCACACATAGTAACACAAAACACACACCTGCATTCGCGGAGGCTCTCGATAAAAATCTGCCCAAACAACAGACCTCCAAAGCTGAAATGCAAGCAACCACCACCCCCCAATTCTACCCAAATGACACATAGTCCACAAAATCAGCATGCTACTCAACCTTTGCCCATAAGGCAAAACAACGTACCCAACACACTAGTCATAGGTGACTCTATATTCAGGCACACTGACGTCCCTCTCACCAGGCTAAACAAGGAGGAAGTTACTGTCAGCTGTCTGTCGGGTACCAGGATCCGCCATATAATGCACGCACTCAGGTCACTCCACAACAAGTACAAATATGACTCTGTCATTGCCCATGTTGGAGTGAAGGACCTGAGATATACCTCCCTGGACTACATGAAAAGAGACATGGAGGAGCTCTCTGACCATGTGGCCCAGGCAGGTATGACACTAGCCCTGAGTAGCATCCTGCCATCTCCCAGATGGACAAAGTGACTGACTTCAACAATTGGCTAAGCTTCTGGTGTCATTCTAAGGGGATCCAGTATCTGCCTGCCTGGAGCGACATGATCGACAGGCGACGATGGTTTGCCAGAGATGGCCTGCACCTGTCACCTCTGGGATTCCGGATACTGGCTAATGCTCTTGCCGCCCCTATAGTGCCTTTTTTTAGGCAAGTCTCAAACATCAAATGCACCACCGTAGTAGCTACAAACAAGCAAAATCTAAGGGTAATGCTACTCAATGCTAGAAGTATAAACCTCAAAATGCACTCAATCAAGGTACTCCTTAAGATGGAGAACATCGACATCTGTGCAGTGACAGAGACCTGGTTAAGGCTCCAGAGAGCGGACCCTGCATTACCAGGCTACAATTCTTACCACACCTTTCAGTCACCTAACCTGGACCAAAACACTAAAGGAGGAGGCTTGTCCATATTCATAAAGGATATCCACACCTCCAGGCTAGTTGCTCAACATAATGCATCCAAAATTATCCAAGTGCAATTAACACTGGGCAAGAGTGCAATTCAGGTTGTAGCTTGTTATAGATCCCCCACCATGCCCCGGGAAACCCACTCCATGTTTCTTGATATACTGGATAATGTTAAGGTACAGCCCAATATCCTAGTATTTGGAAATTTCAGCTACCACTATCAACTAGGAAAACTACTCATGTACTAACTCATTTGCTCAACGTTTTCTGGAATTCATCATTTCCAGTGCCCTGGATCAGCTCGTCCATACCCCCACCTAAGGCAGCAACATCTTGGACCTGGTCATTACTAATATGGGTAAGAGATGCTCCACGCCAGAGGGTCAACTCTTTGCTGGTCAGATCCTACCACAAGCTAATCACCCAAGACATCCATATCCCCCCCCACCCCCCATTAAGAAAACCTCTGTAAAAAACTTCTCCAAAGCCAACTTCATGCTTCTTAAGACAGAAGTTGCTAACTTCCCGACACCTCATACAGACAGAAAATAGAGACACGACTGCTGAATCATATACAAATGCACTGTATAAGCACATACACGATTGCATAGACCATGCCATCCCCAACAGAACCAAGACGCTATCCTCCAAAAAAAGGAAGCCAATCTGGTGGTCCCCTGCCATAAACAAACTCTACAACAGAAGGAGGAAATTGTTGCAAAAAAGAGTAAAATCCCATGATTGCAGGAACTCCCTGGTCAGCCTCAGTAAGAAGCTAAGATCTCTCATAAAATCCTCCAAAGCTAGTTACGAAAATAAAATTGCCATGGATTCTAAAGACAACCACAAAGCATTCTACAGCTATGTCAAGAATCTCGATGGCAACAGTCGGATCTGCTCTGAGCTACCGCACAATGGCACTAGATTTACTGAACCAACTGATATTGCCAACATCCTGATAGACAGGTTCAGTGCAAACTTTACCCCCCCTCGCCCTCCAAAGGGCCCATCTCCATACCGGAAGATTGCAAAGCCCCTGTAATCACGGATGCACAAGTAAAGACCGCACTCTCCAAAGCCAAGAACGCAGCATCCATGGGACCAGACAGCATCCCAGGCTGCTTTCTGCACGAACCACAGAACGAACTGGCACCCCACCTAAGTACCATGTTCAACCATAGCCTCACTTCAGGCTTTGTGCCTATGGAATGGAGCACAGCAACAGTTATCCCACTCCACAAGGGGGGGTGCCACCACTTACCCCAGGAACTACCTCCCCATTAGCCTGACGTGCCTGCAAGGCCATGGAACGCATCATCCTGGAGCTTATAAACAAAGACATAGGTAACCTCCAAACTTTGGACCCCACTCAGTTTGGGTTTGTAAAAGGTAGATCAGCCTCCTAAACCTGATTGACTTCTTTGAAGCAGTCACCAGAGTTGTAGACGAGGGTAAGGTGGTGCACACAGCCTATCTTGACCTCGCCAAGGCTTTCGACACCATCCCCCACTCAGATATTATAGATAAACTCACTGGACCCGGCATAAATCCTTATGTCACAAGATGGGTGGCCAACTGGCTCAGTGACAGAACCCACACAGTGAAAGTAGCAGACTCCAAATCCGGCTTCAGACCAGTGATAAGAGGAGTACCACAGGGTTCGGTCCTGGGTCCTCTCCTGTTCAGTAGCTACTTCTCAGAAGTCCAGGCTAATACAGCTGGTCTCTGGCTAATGAAGTTTGCAGATGACCGCAAACTAAGAGCCATAATAGATTCGCCTAAGGATGTGGACATTCTGCAAAGAGGCCTCACTGAGACTGATGCTTGGTGTCAAAGTCATGGCCTGAAGCTCAGTGCCAAGAAGTGCATTGTCATCCCCTTTGGGAAAAACACTGTACCCATGAACTACCACATAGTCAGTAGCCTACTAAAAACTTAGTGTGATAAGAGACCTTGGGTCTCAGGTGGACAGTAGTCTCTCCTTTGAAAATCACGTCACCACAGTAGTCAGGAAATTTTTCTGCATGGCACACCTCATCACAAAGGGGTTCTCCTGCAGAAAAAGAGAGGTCATCATTCCTCACTACTCATCCCTCATCAGACCCATTATAGAGTACAATGCCCCATTTAGGTTCATAGGTTGGTACTAGGCTATCAGCCCTAGGGCCCTATACAAGCCTAGCCATAACAATTCCCTGGCTATTTCTTCCCACGTTATTTACTTTCCTGGACCCCTGTCTAGCAGGGCGACTGACGTGATCCCTGGGGTGAATTTCCTTTCTCCCATCCAATCATCAAGGTTCCTCTTGAAGAGGTCCAAAGAGGCACTCTGCTTGACATGTATGGGCAATCTATTCCAGAGTGTGGGGAGTCTCTGGGTCAGGAACCTATTCCTCCAGCATGTTTTGTTTATTGTGATGAAAAGGTTTAGATCCCTGGAGCGTGTAGCTCAGAGGGATTGGGATTTCTTTAAGTGTAGCATGTCCAACAGCTCTGGGTTTGACATGGCCTTGTATGTTAAGCAGAGATCGCCTCTGAGTAGACGATAGAGTATAGCTGGAGTTTTTTAAGGCGGTCAGCGTAGGGCATCTGCTTTAGGCCTGTGATTCTTTTAGTGAGGTATTTCTGAGGCCTTTCCAGTTGTTGCAGATGTCTTGAGAGGTACATACCAAATGGGGCGTTGTATTCTATAATGGGTCTAATGAGGGATGAGTACAGTGGGACAATGACTTCCTTTTTTCTGGATGAAAAGCCCTTCATGATGAGGTGTGCCACATAGAAGGATTTCCTGACTGTTGTGGCGATGTGGTTATCGAAGGTGAGACCACTGTCCACCTGTGTCCCTAAGTCTCTTATCACACTTTCTGTGTTTAGTGTACTGCCACCTATATGGTAATTCATGGATACATGTTTTTTCCCAAAGGGGATAACAATACATTTCTTGGCATTGAGCTTGAGCCCATGGCTCTGGCACCAAGCATCTGTTTCTGTAAGGCCCTTTTGTAGAGTATCCACATCATTTTGGGATTCAGTAATGGCTCCCAGTTTGCAGTCATCTGCAAACTTTGTTAGCCAGAGTCCCTTAGTGTTGACCTGTACTTCAGAGAAGTAGATGCCAAACAAGAGTGGCCCCAGGACTGAACCCTGAGGTACTCCACTTGTCACTTGTCTGGAGCTGGATTTGGAGTCGGCTACTTTTACAGTGTGGGTTCTATCAGTAAGCCATTTAGCAACCCATTGGGTGACATAGGAATTAATGCCCAACTTAGTAAGTTTATCTATGTTTCCAGAGTGGGGGATGGTGTCATAGGCCTTGGCAAGGTCTAGATAGGCTGTGTGGACCACCTTACCCTTGTCCATGGCTCTGGAGACTGATTCAAAGAAGTCAATCAGGTTCAGGAGACAAGATCGGCCCTTCACAAACCCAAACTGGGTGGGGTCCAGTGTTTGAAGGTTGCCAATGTCTTTGTTTATAAGTTCTATGATAATATGCTCCATGGCCTTGCAGATAAGGCTCATCAGACTGATGGGACGGTAGTTTCCGGGATCCAAGGTGGATCCCCCCTTGTGGATTGGGATAACTGTAGCTCTGCGCCACTCAGTGGGCACGAAACCTGAGGTGAGGCTATGATTAAACATGACACTTAGGTGAGGTGCCAGTTCATATTGTAGTTCATGTAGTACACAGCCCGGGATGTCATCTGGTCCCATGGATGCTGTATTCTTGGCTTTAGAGAGTGCGTTTTGTACCTGTGTGGCCATTATTACTGGAATTTGGCAATCTTCCGGTATTGAGATGGGCTATTTAGGGGGTGAGAGGGGGTGAAGTTGGCACTGAATCGATCTGCCAGGATATTGGCAATATCCTTCGGATCAGTATATTTAATGCCATTCTGTTTTAGCTCAGAGCAGATCTGAGCATTGCCATTTAGATTCTTGACATAGTTATAGAATGCTTTGTGGTTGTCTTTGGAATCTTTGGCAATTTTATTTTCGTAACTAGCTTTGGAGGATTTTATGAGGCATCTCAGTTTCTTACTGAGGCTAGTAAGGGAGTTTTTTGCATCCTGGGATTTTCCTCTTTTCTGCAAAAGTTTCTTCCTTTTGTTGTAAAGTTTGTTTATGGCAGGGGACCACCAGATTGGCTTCCTTTTTTTTGGATGAGAGCATTTTGGTTCTATTTGGGATGGCACGATTCATGCATGAGTGGATGTGCTCGTACAGTGCCTTAGTGTAGGATTCAGCAGTTGAAATTTCAGTTCCCGTCTGCATGGGTGTCATGAAGTTTGTCACTTCTGACTTGAGTAGCATGAAGTTGGCTTTGGAGAAGTTTTTTATGGTGGTTTCTTTACTGGGGGTGGGGTGTGTGGATGTTAAGGGTGATTAGCTTAGGGTCAGACCTGACTAACGAGGGGGTGACCATAGGTATGGAGCATTGATTTCCCATGTTGGTAATGACCAGGTCTAGGATATTGGAGCCCATGGTGGGACTATGGATTAGTTGATCCAGGGCGTTGGAATTTATGAATTCCAAGAACCATTAGCAAAGGTGTTGGGACATGAGTAGTTTTCCCAGTTAATGGCAGGATAGTTAAAATCACCCAGTATTAGGGTGTTTGGTTCTATCTTAATATTTTCCAGTATATTTAGAAAGGTGTAGTGAGAATCTTGGGGTATGGTGGGAGATCTGTAGCAAGCTACAATTTGGATTGCAGTCTTACCTAGTGTTAGTTGCACTTGGAGAATTTCAGACACATTGTGTTGGCCAACTAGCCTTGTGGTGTGAATATCCTTGGTGAATATTGACACTCCTCCACCTTTAGTGTTTCGGTCCTGGTTTGGTGGCCGAAAAGTGTGGTAAGAGTTGTAGCCTGGTATTGCAGGGGTGCTCTCTGGAGCCTTGAACCAGGTCTCAGCTACTGCACAGATATCGATGTTCTCCATTTTTAGGAGTGCCTCGAGAGAGTGCATTTTGAGGTTTAGACTTCTAGCATTGAGTAGCATTACCTTCAGATTTTGCATGCTTGTACCTCACAAGACATCTACAACAACTAGAAAGGCCACAGAAATACTAAACTAAGAGGATTACCGGCTTCAAACTGATGCCATACACAGACCATCTAAAAAAACTCCAGCTCTACTCCTTCGCATATCGCCTACTCAGAGGCGAACTCTTCCTAACATACAAAGCCATGTCTAACCCAGATTTGATGGACATGCTACACTTAAAGAAATCCCAATATCTCCGAGCCACACGCTCCAGAGACCTAAACCTTGTCACCACAGTAAACAGAACATGCTGGAGGGATAGATTCCTGTCCCCGAGACTTTCCATGCTGTGCATCAGACTACCACTTATGTCAAGCAAAGCTTCTCCTTAGCCCTCTTTAAGAGAAATCTTGACAATTGGATGGGAAACAGGAAATTCACCCTGGGGATCATTTCTGTGGCTCTGCTCGACAGGGGCACAGCAAAATAATTTTCTTGGGTGGCGAAAGCCAGGGAACCTCTTTTGGCTATACTTATGTAGGCCCTAGGGCCGATAGCCTAGTACTAACCTATGAATGCTAAAAGTGGCATTCACAGTTAAGTGAGGGTTTTAATGAAAAGCAACCTGCTGGTTGTAGATAATATGCTCAAAGTGATGAAGCTTTCACCATGTACAGGAAACAAATTTTGCAAAAGCTGTCACCATTCTTATGGAACAGTGTTGTATACGCTGCTGCATTGTTCTGAGGGTCAGCAGGTACTGGGTGCAAAAACTTGTGATTAAAAGGACTTGTTTTTCAAGCCTGATTATCAGTAATTTTGTACACTGCTTGTGGTCTCATCAGATTTGCTGTTTTATTTTCCTGAATTTTGCCATTTTTATGAGGCATAGCACTGTCCTGAGTGACTTTGTTTTTTTTTTTTTTATTTGCTGGCAACAATTTGTGTTTTGTGTTTAAATGTATAATAGTATCTGAGAGCCAAACATGTTGAACTTTCAGCATAGGAGATGTGTACCAAGCTGATTGGGGAGTAATTTAAGTTTCAATGCAAATCAGAGTACTGTTAAGTCCATTGATATGGGTTGCAGTATTTTTAATTTCAGTGTGATTCATGTTTTGGATATTGCTTTTCTGAAGTATAGGAATATGTTCTTCATATGGATTACTACTGCAGGAAACTAAGCTATATGGGTTATATCCTGATCCTAAGGATACAGTAGCCATCCAGCTTCCAAAGCTTCAGGGCATCTTTCAAGCACCCAAATCATTAGTCAGCTTGAGCTGAGCTAAGACAGGTTTGTGCACCAGGCCTTTCAAACCTTTCCTGATGCTGAAAAGCACACTCCTCTGTGGACTTTCAAAGATCAACTAATGTTCATTCCATTGTTGAGAAAATAAGTTTCTTTTGGGGGAAAGCTACCACTTTACTTTTTATGACAGAAATTATACTTTTTCTGCAAAGTAATCTTAAAACTGTATTTTAATGACTGTTGCTTTACTTTTAATTACTTTTATATGGGAGCAACACATTTTCACGTTTGTGGTAAAAAGATACTGAAACTTACTTTAAACTTCTTTTTTCTCAGGTGAAAGTTTGTTCAGTTTTATTGTGGGGGCTGGAGTAAGTATTTAAAGTGCTTCTTACTGTATTTTTATGGGGAAAAAGTGACATTTTTATTACTTGCCTGTTTTCATAGGTTCATGGGTAGATACTAGGCTATTGGCCCAAGGGCCTAAGTAAGCCTAGCCAACAAGGTTCCCTGGCTTATGCCACCCAAGATAGTTAATTTCCTGTGCCCCTGTTGAGCAGAGCCACAGAAGTGATCCCCGGGGTGTATTTCCTATTTCCCATCCAGTCATCAAGATTTTTCTTGAAGAGTGCTAATGAGGAACATTGCTTGATATAGATGGGTAGCTTGTTCCAGAGTATAGGAAGTCTCTGGGACAGGAGTCTATCCCTCTAGCATGTCATGTTTATTATGTTGACAAGGTTTAGGTCCCTAGAGCGTGTAGCTCAGAGGGACTGGGATTTCTTAAGGTGTAGCATGTCTAAGAGCTCTGGGTTTAACATAGCTTTATATGTTAGGCAGAGATCTCCTCGGAGTAGGCGATATGCTACAGAGTAAAGCTGGAGTTTTTTGAGATGGTCAGTGTAGAGCATCTGTTTGAGGCCAGTAATCCTCTTTGTGAGGTACTCTATGGCCTTTTCAGCTGCTGCAGATGTCCTGTGAGGTACATTCCAAAAGGGGCATTGTACTCTATAATGGGTCTAATGAGTGCAGAGTAGAGGGGAACAATGACCTCTTTTTTTCCTGGATGAGAACCCTTTTGTGATGAGGTGTGCCACATAGAAGGATTTCCTGACTACTGTGGTGATATGATTATCAAAGGAGAGACTACTGTCCACCTAAGTCTCCAGGTCTCTTATCACATATTCGGCATTAAGTAGACTGCCGCCTATGTGGTAGTTCATGGGTACAGAGTTTTTACTAAAGGGTATGACAATGCACTTTTTGGCATTGAGCTTAAGGCCATGCCTCTGACACCAGGCATCTGTCTCAGTGAGGCCCTTCTGTAGGATATCCACATCATTTAGAGACTCGACTATGGCTCCTAGTTTGCAGTCATCTGTGAGCTTCGTTAGCCAGAGGCCTTCTGTGTTAGTCTGTACTTCAGAGAAGTAGATACCAAACAGGAGAGGTTCCAGGGCTGAACCCAGTGGGTACTACACTTGTTTGAAGTCAGATTTGGAGTCTGCAACTTTTACAGTGTGGGTTCTGTTGGTGAAGTGAGCCAGTTAGCAACCCATCTTGTGATGTAGGGTTGGCAACCCATCTTGTGATGTAGGGATTTATACCTAGTTTAGTGAGTTTAGCTATAATTCCAGAATGGGGGGATGGTGTCGAAAGCCTTGGCGAGGTCAAGATAGGCTGTGTGAACCACCTTACCTCGTCTACGGCATTGGTGACTGCCTCAAAGAAGTCGATCAGGTTCAGAAGGCATGATCTGCCTTTCACAAACCCGAACTAGGTGGGGTCCAGAGTTTGGAGGTTACCAATGTCTTTGTTTATGAGTTCCATGATGATACGTTCCATGGCCTTGCAGACCAGGCTTGTCAGGCTAATAAGGGCGATAGTTCCCAGGATCAGTGGTGGCTCCCGCTTTGTGGAGTGGGATAACTGTTGCTGCGCATTATTCAATGGGCACAATGCCCGAAGTGAGACTATGATTGAACATGGTGCTTAGGTGGGGAGCCAGTTTGTTCTGAAGTTCGTGTAAAACGCAGCCTGGGATATTGTCTGGTCCCATGGATGCTGTGTTTTTGGTTTGAGAGTGCAGCTTTTACCTGCATAGATGTGATTACAGGGACTCTGCATTCCTCCTGCATAGATATGGGCCCTTTAGGGGGTGAGAGGTGGGTAAAGTTAGCACTGAACCTATCTGCCAGGATGTTGGCAATATCAGTTGGTTCTGTAATTTTCGTGCCGTTGTGCTGTAACTCAGAGCAGATCTGGGTGTTGCCATTGAGATTCTTGACATAGCTGTAGAATGCTCTGTGGTTGCCCTTAGAGTCAGTGGCAATTTTGTTGTCTTAGCTAGCTTTGGAAGATCTTATAAGGGATCTCAGCTTCTTACTGAGGCTGACCAGGGAGCTCCTCCACTCATGGGATTTTACTACTTTTGCAAGAGTGTCTTCCTTCATTTGTCGAGTTTGTTTATGACAGGGGACCACCAGATTGGCTTCCTTTTTTGGAGGGTAGGGTCTTGGTTCTTTTTGGTATAGAGCGATCCATCACTCGTTTAAGTGCTTATAGAGTGCATTTGTGTAGGCTTCAGCAGTCATAACTGTATTGTCCATCTGCATGGGTGTCATGAAGTTCATCACTTCTGTCTTAAGCATTAAGTTGGCTTTGGAGAAATTTTTTACCGTGGTTTCCTTAATGGTGGGTAGGGGTGGGATGCGGATATCTAGGGTGATTAGCTTATGGTCAGATCTGACCAACGAGGAGTTGATTTCAGGTGTGGAACACACGTCACTCATGTTGGTAATGACTAGGTCTGGGATATTGTTGCCCCTGGTGGGGTGTGGATAAGTTGATCCAGGGCATTGGAATTTATGAATTCCAGAAAGCGTTGAGCAAAGGAGTTGGTACATGAGTAGTTTTCCCAGTTAATGGTGGGGTAGTTGAAATCACTCATTACTAGGGGGCTCGGTTGAACCCTAATGTTTTCCAGTATATCAAGAAAAGAAAAGTGCGAATCCTGGGGCATGGTGGGGATCTGTATCAAGCTACAATTTGGATTGCAGTTTTGCCCAGAGTTAGTTGCACTTGGATAACCTCGGATGCATTATGCTGCGCAACTAGCCTGGAGGTGTGGACATCCTTAATTAATATGGACACACCTCCGCCTTTGGTGTTCTGGTCCAGGTTAGATGGCCGAAAATTGTGGTATGAGTTATAGCCTGGTAATGCAGGTGTGCTCTCTAGAGCCTTGAACCAGGTCTCAGTCACTGCACAGATATCGATGTTCTCCATTTTAAGGAGTTTTACTGGCTTTGCTGCCAGGCTTCCCTAGAAATCGGGCATTATTTTTTCGGTTTAACAATGTAACAATCTTTCAGGCCTCAGTTCTTCCAGACATAAAAAAAGAAAATTACTAAACAGCCTTTGCCACAGCAGCAGACTGCCAAAGTGCGTCAGCTGCAGATGGGTGACTCTGTTGTGACCAAAACTGTTTCCTATGGCCACTCATCTGTTTTCCTGTGTCCTGCTGGTATAGCTTCTACAGCCACCATGGACTGGGGCTTCCTCTGCAACTTTTGGAGTACCCTTGTCAGGCAAAGGAGAGTCACTCTTGTCAGTCCTGGGAGAAGGGGCAGAGAATGCCACATTGCCTAGCCATAAAGCTGTACGCGTCCTTAGGGAGTTTTTTCCTGGCAAAAGTGTGTCATTTTCTTCAGAAGTTCCTGTCAAAAAGAAACAAAAACTTAGACATACAGTGGATATAAAAAAGCATACACACCCCTGTTAAAATGCCAGTTTTTGTGATATAAAAAAATGAGACAACAATAAATCATTTCAAAACTTTTCCCACCTTTAATGTGACCTATAACCTGTACAATTCAGTTGAAAAACAACCGTGTTAGGGGAAAATATAAAAAAATAAAAAGTACAATAAGCTGGTTGCATAAGTGTGCACACCCTTAAACTAATACTTTGTTGAAGCACCTTTTGATTTAATTGTGTGCCCCCCCTCACCCCCCAACTATATATACTAACTCCAGAATTGCACTATAGTGGGGAAAAGGGCATATACCTTTTACTTGCTGTACAGTACTCTACACAGTGCCAGTACTTCAGTAATTTGAGCTTTCAGTGATTTGGTCAGGGTGAATTGAAATTCAGTGAAATGAGCTTTCAATGAAACAAAGTAGACCCATAATTTACAACTATTCCCTTTGTTTTAGCTTCATGACTTTTGTATCCAGAAAAGATTTAAAAGTGCCTCAAAATGTTCCACAACATTGAAATGTCCTTTTCTAGTTTGATCCGGTATAAAATAATATATTCTGCAAACAGAGCCAGCTTTTCTTGACTACCTCACCAGTTATATCCCTGAATTTTTGAGTCCCTTATTTTCTTTGCCAGTTGTTCTAAATATAATGCAAATAACAAAGGGGAGAGAGGATACCCCTGCCTGGTTCCTCTGCTCATGCAGAAATTATCAAAGTGGAACCCACCCACTTAATTTTCACCTCCAATCTCTTATATATCCTCCTAATCAACTTTATAATTTTATCAGGGACTGCAAATGCTTCCACTGCCCTGCTCATAAACTCCCTGATTACTCTGTCAAATCTTTTTTCTGCATCAGGACCCACCAACAGCAATGGAATTTTTTTACATTTTGCTTTGGATCATCAGTGTTCTGTTAATGTTGTCAAATGTTTACCTCCCCTCCAGAAAACCACATTAATCCATATCTGTCAATTTTGGCATCTCCTTTGCCATTCTTTTAGCCATTATAGACATAAACATATTATAATTCTAGTTTAGGACTGAAATGGACCTGTATGAAAGCTGGATCTGATAGGTCTTTGCCCTCTTGAGGTATTACAGCTACCTCTTTCTTCCAGGATGTTGGTACTTCTCCTGTTAAAATTCTGTTAAACAAAATCTTCCAGAAGTTTATAATTTTTTCCCTCCTAGCTTTTAAACTCCCACAGGAATACCAACTATTCTTGGGGACTTTCCTCTGGATTGGTTATACATCACCATTTTTATCTCCTCTTCTCCTAGCCTAACTGTTATTAACTAAGCCTCAACTCCCTCAAACCTTGGCATTTTTAATTCTACTATAAACATTTCCATTTGTACCTTTTCTTGATTTCCATATTTCCCTGTTTTATACAGACATTCCTAAAATTTCTAAAATATTTCTAATACCTCTACAGGATCTCGTTATCCTCCTTGTTATAGGCTCCTAAGCTTGGCGACAGTCCTTTCTGGTTTTTGTTGCCTGAGTCGTTGTGCTAAAAGTTTTTTTGCTCTGGAGTTGTCACAAAGCAGTTGCTTAACAGCAGTCTCTAAACTCATGCATGTTTCAAGGTAATCCCTTATTTTCTGTTTAGTATTCCGCAATTGCGCCTCTTGTTCTGTGAGATTTCCCCTATTCTGCAATATTTTAACATTTGACAGCCCCTCTAAATAATTCTTGTTACTTCTTAACGATTTCTGTCTTTCTTTTATTTCCACCCTGTTTTTAAACTACACTTTTTTATCCCACTCCCTAGCTATACTTTCAAAAGAAATTTCTATTTTTTCTAATAACTCCTGAATAATTTCCACTACCAATTCCTTGAATTCCTGTCTTTTCAACAGATAGGTGAGAAAGTGCCAGTGTCTCCTTTTTATTTCATTGCCCTTTGTTTTTATTTTAGTTATTATTAGTGCGTGATGTGAAATAGTTATTGGATGTGTACCAAAACTTTCAATTAAATGCACGTGTTCCTATGAAATGCAAGCTGTCCTTCTATTCCTCTGTTGCAGTATTCTTTACATGAGGGAGTTGCCTACCACAACAACCTGACATCAGCCAGTATACAAAAGACTTTTATTTCTTAGAGGTGCGTGGTACATTGCACATAGGCTGCTATTGGATATAGGCCATAAAAGTGACGTACGCATGCACCATCCTCAGACTTCTTTGCCACCAGTCGGAATGATTCACCAATGCGTGCGGTCTGCTCACTGAAGTGGTTGCTGTCTCAGCGTTTCAGATAAGTGCCCTGTTGGGGAATCCCTTCTTTGCTTTCTTTACAGTGGTTAGGTTTAATGTCATCCAGGAAAGGCAAATGCTAATGTCAATGTCATATTCCACATAAAGATAATCACCAGCAGTGTTGCCATAGGCTTACCCACGATCATAGACCTTGTTCTGTCTACCAGGTCTTTGTGCCTAAAACCTTGAGAAGTAGGTCATTTCCCCTTTTTATATATTGAGAAAATCAGCGCTTGAAACTCCTTGCGAAAAGGACTTTGGAGGGTTCCTCTGGGCCTGAGGTCAAGTCACTTGTAAAGTGGAAGGTCAAGAAGCCTAGACCTAAAACTTCAGCTGCACCTCCTGTGACGGATGTCTCTCCCAAGGCAGTTGTTAGCCAAGAGAAACATTTAGCCCCTACATCTGATTCACAGACCAGTCCTGTAACGGAGGCCACCTTGGATTAGGATAATGTCCTTGTAGGTACTGCAGGCATCCAGTGCAGATGTCCAGGGGGAGCCTAGACTTTTGATAGCAAGGGCCTTAGGGGGATGTCTCAAATATTGGTTAGGGAGGAAGTTGATTTCAACATTATTGATACTAGGCTTACATCTTGTCCTCTGACCTTATGGAGGGCTGATCTTCATGCCAAGAAGAAACAAAAAAACTAAGCAGTATTCACCTTCCACTGATCCACAAAAGGATTGGCAACATTTTACATAGGCATTTTTAATGCCCTTATGTCCCTTAGGCCTCCTACAGGGGTTTTAGTACTGGCCACACCCTAGGTTACCTCTTCTCAGAAGTTGTTGGGGAAGAGGCAGAATCCTCAGAGGTTGAGTCCCTAACTTGTTCATCTCAGATCCCCTCTCTGCTGGATTATGCTTCCCCCAGAGGTGGACACCAATGCTACTGACTCCCCAGTGGAGGAAATTACTTTCAGTGAATCCTTGGGTAAGATGAGATAACATTTCAAATGGGATAGTTGTGAGATGTCTGAAGTTCAAAAACGTTACTACGAATTACTTGTAGTCTGTCAGCCGTACCTCCTGTTCTGCCTGCATTTCTGAATTCATTTGCATTTTCCAGTAGGACTACTGACCCCCAACCTCTAGCACTTAAGAAACCAGACAGATTCTACAAGGTGCCTGGAGATTGTAAGTTTCTTTGCAAAGCCCCTTCTGCTGACCCTTCTGTCATCACAGTGACTTCTGATAAGCCCTCTAGGTTACTTCCTCCACTACCTGTCTTTCCACTGACAAAGATAGCAGACATATGGAGATTTTGGACAAAAATGGTATACACTTCTGCCACCCTCGCCTTTAGGGCTATCCATTTCCAAACACACATGACTAAATACACCTTGGAACTCTTGTCCCAACTTTCTAAAATTATTTCAGATTTGCCTGACTCAGAGAATAAGTCTTTAGCTTCATCCTTGCTTGGGGCATCCTCTCAAGTTGCCCGCCATTCAATAAAATGTAGGTACAGTGCTGTGGTGGCTTCATATAGGGCGGCTGCCACAGATTCGGAACTGAGAAGATTTGCTGGTTGAGACTTCAACCTTTACCAGAGGACATTAAATGCAAAGTTATGGATGCTCCTCTGGACAATTCTGCCTAGTTTGGGCCTGCTGCTGTGGACTTGTTTAAAACCTTACAAGAGAAGGGTAAGAAGATGCAGGAACTGAAACACACCCTAGTTTCCCTGTACCAAAATTTCAAAGGAATTATCCTTCTAAACCTGTATTTGTTAGAAGGTCAGTCTTGCCCCCCCTCCAGCTAAGGCTAACAAGTCTGGTGAGAGACCTCAGCAATTCAGGACTCCCCAGGAAGGCCCCCCTCAAAAACAGTCCTTTTCAGACAGACCAGGATCCATCTGATTATTTGAACCTCAAACACCTGCCCCCCCTTTCCCTTTTGACTGCATGTTGGGAAAACATTACACAGGATTCTTGGGTGCTCTCCAGCATAAAAAAGGGTTATTTCATAGTCTGGAATTCACTCCCACCTTTCAGAGGCATCCCACAACCTCCCAGAGAGCAGCTACCACATTTTCCAAAGGTGCTGCAAGATCTGTTGGATCAAGGCACCACCATTCAACCTGTTCCATCCATCAAAGGGGAAAAGGGTTCCATTCAAGGATGTTGGTACCAAGGAAAGGTGGCCCTTGGGGACCCATCGTGGACCTTTTCTTTCTCAACACCTTCCTGAAAGTGCCTACATTCAGAATGCTTACTTTGCAAACCGTTTTCCCTCTGATCTTTCCACAAGCCTTTATGGCCTCCATAGACATAAAGGATGCTTACCTACACATCCCCTTTCATCCCAGTTACAGAAAATTTTTACGATTCTCTGTAGCCGCTTGACACTTCTAGTTTTCTGCCTTGCCTTTTGATCTTTCCACACCACCCCAAGGGTATTCACAAAATGTCTAGCCCTTGTTATTGCTTTCCGCAGATTTCAGGGCATTCAGGTATTTCCATACCTGGACAACCTGCTCTTTCAAGCAGTTAGTCCAGGAGCACTAGAGCACAGTCTGAGCTTCACCATTTCCATCCTACAGTTTCTGGGTTTCATGATAAACTACCAAAAATCTGTTCTCTCCCCATCTCAAGACCACATTTTTCTGGGATGCAGGATACAAACAGACCTTATGAATCTCTCTCTCCCCACTCAGAAGGTTTAGGAGTTGACTTCCTTTCTCAGAGCCTCATCCTTCTAACTCACATCACTGCCAGGAATTTTCTCAGAACCTTGGTCTTCATGGCATCCACCATCCTATTGTTTCCTCTGGCAAAACTGCACATGAGAAAACTACAGTGGTTCCTGAAATCAGTGCGGATGCAACATGCACATCCACTAGAGTTCCCAGTTCCCCTTCTCCCTTGTCTGAAGAGGGAGATCACTTGGTGGATTCAACAGCTGACTGCCAACCTAGGTCTTCTACTCCTTCCTCTACCACCTGTCCAGGAGATGTTCACAGATGCCTCAGACACAGGATGGGGAGCAGCTTTTGGCTCCATAAAAGCACAAGGGACCTGGTCTCCATTTCAAAGAAGGGAACACATCAGTATAATAGAAATGAGTGCACTACTACTGGCTTTTCAGACCTTTTAGTCCCTCTTCATCCCAAACCCTCTAAAAACGTTCACAGATAACATGATCATTCTTTGGTATATGAACAAGCAGGGAGGGACAAAGTTTTATAACCTTTGCAGACAAGCCCTGCAAGTGTGGGAGCTGGCTGTCAAACTTCAGACCCCCCCCATACAGGCTGTGTATATCCCTTCCAGCCTGAACATAGTGGCAGGTGGCAGACACCTTGAGCAGGTGTGAAACACAATCCCAGGGATGAATGCTTCACAGGGATGTGTTCCTGGACATTGTCCACCAATGGGGTACTCCACAAATAGACCTTTTTGCCTCCCCCCATGAACAGACAACTTCCACAGTTTTGTGCCAGGGATCCAAATCCTGTGGTCTAGAAGGTGGATGCCCTCAGCTTTTCATGGAAGAGGATGTTTCTGTATGCATTCCCTCCCCTTCCTAATTCCAAAAGTCCTACTAAAAATTCAGCAGGACAAACCAAAAATCTTGATGGTGACTCCCTTTTGGTCAAGACAGCATTGGTTCCCCCTACATCTGCATTTAGCCAAGGGCAGTCACCGCAAGTTATCCCACAGAATGGTCCTTCTCACACAACACACAGAAACTGTCATCCATCCTCACTTGTCTTCTCTTCAACTGACATTGTGGGTGGTAGGGTTTTAATTCCTTTCAGACACCTTTTTTCAGAGGACTTGTTTAAGGTTCTGCAGGATGACAGGAAACCCAGTACTAGAAGATCTTATTTATCCAAATGGAAGAGATTTTCACTTTGATGTCTCTCTTCTAACCAGGACCCTCTTACAGTGGAAGTCCCACTGGTTCTCTCATAACTGTGTGAATTGCTGGATGCTGGCTTAACTTACTCTTCAGCTGTCAGCTGTTTCTGCCTCTCTGCCTCTTTCTCCACCTTTAGCTTCCAGATTTGAGGTAAACAATTCTTAAAAGGTATCTTTCACAAGAGACCCCCCCCCCCGGAAACCTGATCCACCCCCTGGGATCTTAACTTTATATTGGAAAAATTGACTCAAGCCCCTTTTGATCTGTCAGCTTCTGCTTCCCTGAAATACTGCTCCTGGAAAACTATTTTGCTGCTTGTACTAACCTCAGCCAGAAGGGTTTCTGAACTCCAAGTCCTTATGGCTTCTCCTTTTTTGTTGGCGTTCCACAGAAACAACATGTCCCTTCGCAGCAACCCTTCCTTTATGCCTAAAGTGGTAAAAGAGTTAGCTCTCAACCAGTCTATTCCTTTACCTACCTTTTTCCCTTCTCCACAAAACTGTGTGGAAAGGATCCTGCACACTTTGGATGTGCACAGACAACTTGGGTTCTACCTTGACAAAACAAAGTATATCAGGAAATCCGACCAGTTGTTTGTTTTCTTTCACCCAAGAGCTTTAGGACTTCCTGTCTCTAAACATATTATTCCCAGCTGGATCTCTAAAGCTATTTCCTTCTGCTATGAGCACCATAGAAAGAGCCTCCATTCTCCTGTTAAGGCACACTCTGCCAGGGCTGTTCCTTCCTCTTGTACCTTCTTCAAAGGACTGGACACTAACTCCATTCTGAAGGCAGCTGCCTGGTCTTCAGTCAGTGCCTTCTCCAAACATTACAAACTGGACATTTCCAAATCTAGGGCAGAGTTGCCAGGCCTATTCTCCTTGGTTTTATGGAGAGCTCCACTGCCCCTTCCGCCTCCTCTTTCCTCATGAACTTTGGCATACTCCCTCATGTAAAGAATACTGCAACAGAGGAATAGAAGGACATAGATTAGTTGTGTAAAATCTTACCATAATGATAGATGTCCTTCTATTCTCTGTTGTGTATTCCAGAACTCCCTCCTTCCCCCTGACTTTGTTCTTCCTTGGATGTACTTAGCCTACATACTTCCTTAGATGGGCTTTCCTGCTGGGGCACTCAGTTCTGAGGATGCTGTGCACATACGTCACTTTTATGGCCTACGTCCAATGGCAGCCTACTTGCAACGTACCACACACTTCTATGTAGTAAAAGCCTTTTGTATATTGGCTGACTTTGGGTCGTTGTGGCAGGCAACTCCCTCATGTAAAAAATACTGCAACAGAGAAAAGAAGGACATCTATCATTATGGTAAGATTTTACACAGCTAATCTTTCTCTCTAGCCTAGCCCAGTTTTTTTTATCTTGGGGAATAATATGCAAGTTCTCCTACTACTGAATTCACACCTTTCATGCCAAATATTTTTATAAATGTCTTCAAACATCTACCCTCCTTTGCTATATTTCCCTTTGTGGCCCCTCAGACACATCTTCACTGCTGAAAATCAATTTCCAGTCCCCATCTATAAGAAATATTCCTTCTGAAAGCTGATTATTTCTCCCAAAACTTTAAGTACTATTGTAGCAGTTTTAGGTGGAATATAAATACATGCCAGTGTAATCTTCCTCCCTTGCCAGTAGCCCCTCAGTATTACAAATCGACCATTATTATCTTTTATATCCTCTTTTATCACTGTTGGAGCTCCTCTTGTAAGTAATAAAAGTACTCTTCTTTTCCTTTGTTCCAGGTATTCCACTGAATAACCATCCTGAAAACCTTTCTTTATCAAATTCACATGTTCAGTTATTTCCAAATGTGTCTCCTGTAGCACAGCTAGTTGCATTCTACATTTTTATATATAGCTCACTAATTCTTTTTTGTATATATATGTGAGACCATTTATGTTTAAAGATAATATAAAAAGAGTCATTATGTTAAGTTATTATTCCTGCTTTTATGTGTAGCAGATTTTTTAAGTATCTAGTTCCAGCTTTTGTGTTGCATGTATACTGTTTGGCAGGTTCATCTTTTGTACAGTTGTTTCTTGTCATATCCATTTCAGCCTATGTCACATCTTACAAAACGTTTTGTTTTATTGAAAGCCCTCAAACAAAAAATCAAATACACCCCAAAAACCTTTTAACTTAATAATAAACAAAACTATGTACATCTTCAAATGTTGAAGTTTTACCCTTCTAATAGGAACACAATTGTCCCAAACTGACAGCCACACACAGAGACTTGGGTTAACCTAAAAAGGCATCTATGCTTAGACACATGGTAAAGCCTGTGCTTATATTAAGTATTGTCTGGTTTTCTTCTATCTTTCTTGCTTTCCCAGATTGGAAAAACACTTCAGCTGCTTTTCAAAAACATTATCCCCTAGCTATTGAAAGAAAGAACTTTTCTGTTTTTATTGCTGTCTATCAGATTGCCTCCATGAAGACATAAGTACCAGATACAGAGTTGCTTCTACAAGCATTTATTTATTTATTTGTTATTTATATTCCCTGCTCTTTTTATTTGATTTCTCTTAAATTGTGTTACTAGATCAAGCTGGGGCCTTAATCCAGTCATTCCCCTATGTAAGACTGAGCAAAAGCACATTAACTTTTCTTGTATCATGCTCTTTTAACCAGACTTTTTTCTTTATTACATTGCAGTGCCTACATTTCTTAAAGCTGAACAAGAAAGAGAGAAGGAGGAAAAAAACAGGGGCACCTGTTCCCCGTTACACTTGCAAATAACTGAGAAAGCTTTACTTTATAGCATGCAGATTATGTCATGCATTATAAAAGTACTACTCTCAAGAACAAAATTTTGTCTTACTTACAGTAAACTCTGTCCCTCCTCTTCCCTTCTCCTAAGTGTTCTTCCAGACATTAATGGCATGAAGTAGGGCATATGCTTCAGAGTAATCTGCAAGTTTAACAAAGTCAAAAAAGTCCAATATTTCCTGGTTTTCTTGTTCTGTCATGTTTCACAGATATAAGTAATGCTTTGTAATGCCACATTTATTTGTCAATTTCCAAGTTGCTGCTTTTATTCCTGTTTATCTCCATCTCCCAAATCCAGTATCTTCGTCATTTCCAATGTAGTCTTGTTTCTTCTAGTCAACTGTTGTGCTTGTTTCTGTCTCTGAAGCATTTTCCGTTGAAACAATGGAAAAAGTTTTCACTGGACAGTCTTTCGGTGGTCATTGCTGCCTGAAGAACAAGAAGCAGAATCTCCTCCTGTTCACAGCTCAGTTTTTGTTGGATAAACTTTTGCACTTCCTCCTTAGCATATTTTGCATCAAAAAATTATTTTGTATGACTAGTTATAGCAGTTTGAATCTCATGCCTGCTTCTCAACATTCCCTTTCCACAAACACTCTGCTGTTTCCCACTTTAAGTACTTTGTCCTTCTGCCACATTTTTGTCAGAATCAACTCCTCCTGCTGGTAGGATTGCATCTTTACTGTTAAAGGTCTAGGCTGCTTTCTCATGACCAGGTTTGGAGCATATACAAGATGTGCCCTTTCGATTAAGAATTCCGCTATTTAATACCAGTCCAATTGCTTATGTGTGCTTTCATAAAGTTAATACAGTCTGTTCCTTCCAGCTTCTTTGCTTTAATTCTATTATTTATTTAAACATATTTTCTTGAACAGTCTCATATTCAGACAGCCATTTCTTCATTTGACCTCTGATTTTTGCAGTCTTATCACCTCATCTGAATATCTGTTTAAAGCTCCTTACATTTTTTCTAGCCTTTTGTTACTAGTTGATATACTTATTTTAATCAACTCTAAGTATATTTTACTTATTTTTTTCTTTATTGAAAGTCATATCTTGCACCATAGTTGGAGCTTGCACTGCTTTTGCTGAATATATGTAGAGTTCTTCTCAGTCAGTGTTTTTCCTCACCTTTTGTGATTGCTTTTCTTTCAGGTTCTCTGATTTTATTTTTTGCTGGTATCCAAGCAGTGCACGTACTAGCCAGTTACTGAAATTTAACCAGAAATGTGAGTTTACTGGCTCTCTCTTCGAAGTTTCTGTTTTCACAGGAGTTTCTCTTTTCACATTAGGAGAGCTGAAATGAACTGTTACTCAGAGTACAGCAATCTTGGAAGTCCAGGATGGGAAGGATTTTGATAAATTTGGAGGAAAATGTATATTCTTCTACCACACTTGTTTTTACAATTCTTAACCGTCAAACACATATGTTGAAATTTATGTTTGCCTCCTGTGAAAATATGAGGAATATTTTGGAATTTGTTTTCTCTTTTAAAGTGAACGCTACTTTGATTAAATTTGTTTCTTTTTGTGCCTCAAATAACTCAAGTGACACTTTCTGTGTGACCCTAGCTGGGCTTGAAATTGATTAATATTGATTAGTGTACTACTCAGGTTTACAAATATAAATAAGTAGACCAACCACTGTTTGAAATGTGCATATGATTCTGCTGATGCTACCTCCAGGGTTGCAGCCACTGGACCTGTTACGAGGAGATTTACTTGACAGCATTCTCAAAACCTCCCAAAGGATGTTACAATGAAATTGTGAATTCTTCTTTGGATAGAGAACTAGTTTTTGACCTTCTGCTACACAGGTCATTAAAATGTGTGATGAGAGAGGAAAGCTGATTCAAGCAATCTCTCAAATTTTCTTCTCCAGGTTTGCCAAGGGATTCAGTGCACCTATTACAGCTTTCTTTAAAAAGCATATAAACAGTCCCAACAGGCTGTTGGTAACCAAACATTTAAAAAGAAATGGCAGCAAGGTTCCAAAAATAAAGTAAGAACAGCCCAGAACAAAGGACATTTTTATAAGTTTGAGGGGCTGCATGTAAGATGCCCATCACTCTGGTAATATCTTGACAGAACAGAATCTTTCAGAATGTCTTATCAGTTCATTTCTTGTGAAGACAAGAAAAAAAAAGGAGAATCTGTGTCAAACCAGACTATTTCAAAGTGGTTGCCTCATGCTGTTATTGTTATACCTACCACAGCAAAACTATTCCAGGCAGGGTCAAGGCTCACTCTACTAGGGTTTTGGCTTCATCTGTGGCTTTTTGGAAAGAGTTGGATTCTAGAAGAAGCAATGTTGTCCTCAGTGCACACTTTTACCAAGCATTATAAACTGGATTTCTTGTCTAGGCCTTGGACAGGCTTTGCTAGGACCATTCTCTGTTTTCTTTTGGAGACTCATTGTTCCTCCTCCTAGTCATGTTAAGCCACAGTACAGGCTTAACACCTGTACAGCTTAGGCTACTGCAACAGTGATCATTATGAAGAACATGCTACAGTTTTATAAGTAAACTTATAACAGTAGATATTTGAACCTTCACTACTGCAGTTATCTGTCTCTCCTTGTGTTTATATGTTCTTCCTTGTCACTGTTGCAGTATTTCTTACTAAAGGCATATCTTAACAAGGATAGCCGTACATATGGCCAGCATACCAAAGCCTTAGGCCCTTCCAGGCACTGTACATCAGATGTATGTCCTATGTCCAGGGTGTAAGGAACCTAAATGAAGTAAGAGTGCCTAACCCTCATAACTTCTTTGTCACCGGTCTGAATGCTACTTTTTTAATTTGATCTATGAACTTGTTTGTTGTGTTGTTTCAGCTACTGATCCTACAGAAGATAGTTACCCCATTGGGGACTTTTCTTTCCTTCTTTTTGTTGAGTTACCTTTTCACATATCATCCAGAAAAGGGAATATGTGAGTGTGGGAGGCAGGTTCAACTTAAAGATAGACACAACAAGTGCATTTTCTACCTACATGCAGATGACGATCACACTCTATGTTCTATTTTCAGTTTTTTTTTTTTTTTTTACCCAGACACTAGCCATTTGTCTTCCCTTTCTGTTTATTTAGAGAACCGATGTCTGAAGTTGCTGTTCGAGGGAACTATGGCATCTGATTCAGTCACCTCCTAAGAAATCTAAGCAGATGCATTTAAAGCATTCTGCTGTCCAGCCTCTTCCAGATGTCTATGTTGGGTTGGATGAAAAACCTGAGAACTGTCCAGTTCCTACACCAGCTTCCTCTGTCATTACTCATTTGGAGGCCAACATGGGGGTTGGTTTCTCACACATCCATTGAGGCTGAGTGTACATCTGTTACAGAAGAGAAGGGGGAGCTGCAGCTGTTTATATCAGAAGGGCTTAGTATGATTCCCTCAGATACTTGTTAGGGAAGAGGTTCCTGGTTTCTTCACTGAAGTCAGACAGAGCTCTGAACCACCTAAGCCTGTTAAGGCAGATGTTCCACTTTAAAAAAAAAGTAAAAGTCCAAGCATGTAGCTCCTGTGACCAAGGATCCTCAAAAAGAGTGTAAGGATGTGATGTCACTCAGGATCTTTTTAATGGTTATCTGTTCCTTTTGCTGTTTCTTTTTCTTTTACTCCCTCTAAAATGTTTCAATGTCTAACACTTCAAATGATGATGTGGAATTGGATTCTGGGGAAGATTCCCTGGCATAGTTTTCCCAGATCCACTCCCCTCATGCTTTAGGGTCAGAGGATGATGATATTCTTTATCCAAGTTCTCCTGTTGAGGAGCTTTCTTTTGGTTGCACCATTGTAAAAATGATGGAGCACTTTCAGTAGGAGAGCTCCCAAGTGTCTGAAGTCCAAACGAAGTCTCTTACAGATAGACTTTCCCAGACTGTCTGTTCCTCCTGTGTTGGAAGCCCTTCTGGACACTTTTTCTGCTGCTTCCCATGCTCCTGAATCCCAGCCTCCTGTTCCTAAGAAATCTGACAAGTTTTACAAGGTTCAAAGTTCTTATTTAAGAATCCCTCCCTGACACTGCAGTAATTTCTCTTTCTGCTGTTAAGCTTTCCAAATTCCTGTCTTCTTCCAAGCCTTTTCATTCTGACAAGGACAATAGAGCTATGGACAGGTATGGGGAAAGCATATACAACTTAGCCACCTTGACTTTCAGAGCCATAAACTACCAGACCCATATGACCCAGGTATGTGTTGGCTCTTTTGTCTAAACTTGCAGTTGTTTTGACTGACATGCCTGACTCAGAAAGTAAGACTTCTGCTGTGTCTTTTTGTGTTCTTGTTTTGTTTCTCATGTGGCTCACTATTCTGTTAAATGCAGCTATGATACTGCCTGATGCATCTTCTCAGGCTTCTGCATCTGGTTCTGTGATATGCAAGTACTCCTGAATACAACATCTTCCAGAAGATGTTAAAGTCAAGTTACTGGATTTTCCCCTGGACACTTGGAATCTGTTTGTTTCTGCTGCTGCAAATCTTTCTGAAACCTTACAGGATAAAGTGAAAGTTATGCAGGATGTCAAACAGATTTTTCTTTCCCCTTTCCTTAAGTTTCAAAGGAATTATCCTTCTAAGTCTTCTTATGTGTGTAGGCAGCATTTAGGCTTCCCCTAAGAGGCAAGAGATCTTCAAAAAGGATGTTTCTTGATAAACCTGCTCAGGATTCTGTAGGTCAAAAGCCCTCATTCCCTGAATAATCTACTTCTATTTGACATTCATCCTTCCCTATCCCTAATGCAGGTTCATCTTTCCCTCCAGTTAATTCTGCCATGTTGGACGGTGCAGTGGTGCAGCGGTAGTGTTGTTGCCTCACAGCAAGAGGTTCTCCGGTTCGATTCTTGGCTGGAGTGCCTTCTGTGTGGAGTTTGCATGTCCTCCCTGCATTCATGTGGGTTTCCTCTGGGTGTTCCGGTTTCCTCCCATGTTACAAAGACATGTGTCTGGAGTGTTTCTCCCCAGGCCTCCGTTGAAAATTGGCTTTGTTCCAAGTCGGAATTTCCCGGTTAACAAATCTTAAATAAAATAAATGTCTTGTCTAGCAGCAGATCACCACAGATTCTTGCGTTATTTCTGTAATACAGAATGGTTACTTCATGGTTTGTAAATCCCTTCCACCCTTTTCAGGGATTCCACACCCTCCACATTGTGAGATTTTTTTTCCTCCTATTCTTCAGGGCCTTTTACTCTGGAAACTATTGAGTCCAGTCCCTCCTTCCCAAAGAGGCACAGGTTTTTATCCCAGGATGTTTCTGTTTTCCAGGAAAAATGGCTCTTGGAGGCTCATTATAGATATCTCCTTTCTCAACATTTTTCTGAATGTCCCCTCTTTTAAGATGTTCTCTCTCCAGTCCCTTTTTCTCCTTCTGCACCCACAGATCTGCTTGGCCTCTGTATACTTGAAGGATGCGTATCTCTGGTTCCCTACTACGATACTGCAGATGCAGTTTGTCGATTGCGTCTTGATTGAACCGAAAAGAGTGAACGGCAAAATAGCAAAGCGGCTTTTCAGCGAATTCTTTCCCTGGGAAAGATTTTGCTTGGCCGCTTTCGTTACTTTGCCGTTTTCTCAGAGTTGGTATATTTAAGTAGGGGGGTGGGGGGCACAGCCCCCCACATTATGCAAAGTTTTAAAGTTTTTTTTTTTTTTTTTGGAACAGCGATTTTTTTCCCCATTGGAGATTTTGACTTTGTAAGATTTTGCTTACATGGAGTCAGTTATCGTTCACTTTTGTAAGCGTGCAATAATATAATGTAGACCTGTATCTCCACATTCGTATTCACCCTCTCTTCAGAAAATGTTTGTTTCTTCCTCACATTTAGTTCTCTGGTTTGCCTTTTGGTCTTTCTTCAGTTCCAAGAGTCTTTACCAAATGTCTAGCTCCAGTCATAGCTTACTACAGACTCTATGATGTCCAGGTTTTTCCCTATCTGGATGACTTTCTCATCTAAGCTCCTCCTTCAAAATCTTGACTTTACCATGTTTCTGCTTTGAAGGTTGGGGTTCACTCTTAATCTCAAAAAAATCTGTTGTGATTTCTTCATAGGATCAGGTTTTCCTGGGATGCAGAACTTGGACCTTGCCTGAGATGACTTTTCTTTCTCCTCCCAGTCAAACTTCTTGGCAGTTTTCTTTCAGTTTGTTCTTCGTTAACAAGTGGTCGCTGCAAAAGAGTTTCTGTGGGCTTTGGGGTGTATGGCTTCCAACATTCCTATGGCTCATTTCACCAGGCTCCACTTGAGAAAGATTCAGTGGTATCTAAAGACAATCTAGCTTCAACATTGCCATCTCCCGTCTTGCCTTGTCTCGAGCAAAAATTATTGTGGCGGAATCATCAAATTTATCTGAATCTAGGTGTACACTTTCAAGCTCCTTCCCTCACTCAGGAGCTGTATACTGATGCTTCATATGGGGGGAGGGGGCTCCTTCCAGTAAAATCAGGGTGGTCCAGGGAATTTGGACTCCCCAAGAAATGGAGGACCACATCAACATCAAAGAAGTGAGGGTTCTGCTTTTGGCTCTTCAAGCCCTGCGTCTGTGCTCTGGGTACTCTCCTGATTTACACAGACATTGTCATCTGGTACATAAACCAGCCAGGGAGCACAAAGTCATACCTTCATTGCTAACTGGCTCTGCTTGCTTGGGAGCTTGCTGTCTGCCAACATCTTTTCCTTCAGGCAGTTTACATTCCCTCAGAGCACAATCTAGGTGCAGACACCCTGAGCAGGTTCAGGGAGATCCTTACAAATTGATGCTTCAAAAGAGGACTTCATGGGCATTATCCATTGGTGGGAGTACTCCTAAAGTGGATCTGTTTGCTTCCCCTCTGAACAGGCAACTTCCCAGTTTGTGTTTCAGGGTGTTGAGTCTTCTGGCTTAGAAAGTGGATGCCATGTCTTTTTCTTGGCAAAGGTTGTTTCTGTATGTCCCCCTTCCTCTGTTGTCCAAGGTCTTACACAAGATCATGTGAGACAGAACTAGTCTTGTTGGTAATTCCCATATGGCCCAGACAGCGTTGTCCCCCCTTCTCTTTCATCTGGCCGGGGGCAATCATCACACACGACCTCATAGGATGGATCTCCTCAGACAGGAGAGGGGACTGTCTCATTCAGTCTCATTTTCTTACATTGCATTTCACTCTGTGTGATAGGGTTTTGATTCCTTTTCAACACCGTTTTTCTGAGAACATGCTTCAGGTTTTGCAGGATACCAAAACACTCACTACTAGAAAATCCAGTATTGCTAAATGGAAGAGATTTTCTTATTGGTGTCACAGGCATGAACAGTACCCTCTTTTAGTGTGCATTGCCTACTGTTCTTTCTTATTTGTGTGAGTTGCTTGCTCCCTTTGGATCTACCACTTTCCTCTAGATTTGAAGTTAAACAATTTTTGAAAGGCATCATTCATATTAGGCCCTCGAAAAAGCCTATTCTTCCTTCCTGTGATCTTAATTTTGTTCTGGAAAAATTGTCTCATCCTCCTTTTGAACCTACAGCTTCTTCTACTTTACAGTTCTGTACTTGGAAGACTGTTTTGCTGGTTGCTCTTACTTCTGCCAAGAGAGTCTCTGAACTCCAGGCCCTCATGGCAATTTCCCATTTTTGTTTTTCACAAAGATAGTTTCCCTTCACAACAGCCTCCTTTTTTGTGCCCTGTGTGATCAATGAATTGTCCATTCACCTTCCTTATTTTTTTCCCTTTAACTCTGAATTCTGGTGAGAGGATTCTGCATTATTTACATTTACATAGCTCCGGTTTTATCTGGTTAAGACTAAAGATGTTAGAAAATCTGAACAACCTTTTGTTTTTCTCTTGCCAAGAAATTGGGTTATAACTGTTTCTAAGCAGCCCATCTCCTCTTGGATGTCTAAGTCCATTTCTGTTTGTTATTCTTTTCTTGGTAAGCCACTTTCTTCTTTAGTTTATGCTCATTCTGTCAGGACAGTAGCCTTTTCAGATGCTTTTGTCAAGGGTCTATATTGTAGATCCATTTTGGAAGCTGTTTCTTGGTCTTCTGTCCATACCTTTACTAAACATTACATGTTTGAAGTGTTTAGGCTAGAGCTGGATTTGCCAAGGCCATCCTTCTTGTTTATTTGAAGGGCTCTTCAGTTGCTTCTTCCTCCCATCCTATACAGTAGATTTTGTACTCTTCCTTTATTAAGGTATACTGCAACAGTGATAAGAAAGGACACAGTACAGTTATGTAGGAAGTTGCCATAGCGAGTATTCTGTCCCACCATCTTTCCCCTTATTTTCTATTCTATTTTTTTGCTGTCAGGCCCCTTTCTGTGTGAACATGTCCTTTATTTTCTGTTCCTGTTAGGATTTTACTGTGGTTCTTCTGAGGCAGTTCAGTTCTGAGGACTGGGTGCCAGTGCATCACTTGTGTCTGACTTATGGCACCTAGAAGGACTTAAGGCTTTGGTATGCTAGCAGGAATTATGGCTGTCCTCAGTAGGGTATCCCTTTAGTAAGGAATACTGCAACACTGAAAAAGAGGACGTCTACTGTTATGGTAAGTTCTTAACCAACTGTTCTTTTATGCCAGGGTGTGGACTTTTATTGTTATATTCCTAGCTTTTTCCTCTCAAGGCCTGAGGTTCATAGATTTATAGGTATATACTAGGCTAATGACCGCTACAGCTCTTATAAGCCTAGCCATGTAATCCAAATGTTGCCCATAAATTTGATTTATATAGGTGGTGATTTTACTGAGTGCCTCTGTTCATCAGAGACGTAGGAGCCAGACCAGGTGTGAATTTCTGATTACCTATCCATTGGTCCAAGTTGAGCTTAAAAAAAGATGAGGAAGAACTTTGCTTCACACGGATGGGAACCCTGTTCCAGACAATGGGAATTCTTAGAGAAACATGCATGTCTCTCCAACATGTCCTGTTTATGTAGCAAGAAAAATGTAGGTCTTTTAATCTACTAGTTGTGATGCTATTTGTTTTGCAGATGTGCAGAAGAGTTAATCATAACAGGATTCAGGGATGCCCTGTATGCCAGGCAATGATCACCTCTCAGAAGTTTGTATCATACAGAGTAAGGAGGCAAGACTTTGAGGTGATCAGTGTAGGCCATTGTGTTTACTCTGTATATCCTTTTTGCAATGAGCCTTTGTTCCAGTTGCTGCACGTGTCTGGTCAGGTACATACCAAAGGGGATATTATACTCTATGATGGGTCTGATGAGGGCTTAGTGCAATGATATCAAGACCTGTCTGGACCTATATGCCATGCTTTTGCTTATAAATTGAGTATTATAGAAGGATTTCTTACTACCATGAACACATGCTGGTCAAAGTCTAGGTTACATGGGAAGTCTACCTGGGGTGCTAGACTACCCAAAAGGTGCTATAATGCATATCTTGGTATTGAGTTTTAAGCCATTGTGCTGGCACCAAGTATTTGTCTATATTAGACCTTCCTAAAAGGTGTTATCATCTTGGGGAGTGGGAGTCAATGACTGCTCCCAATTTGCAACCATTTGCAAACTTGGCCAACCAAAGACTTTTGACATTGGCTTTGACATCTAAGAAGTAGATCCAAAGAGGAGTGGGCCCAACACAGAGCCCTGAGGGTCTCCACTGGTGACCCAACACAGAGCCCTGAGGGTCTCCACTGGTGACCGGCCATACGTTTGTTGACAATGCCCAGGTGGGGGATTGTATTGAATGCTTTAGCCAAATCTTGATGGGCAGTATGCACCGTTTTCCTCTCATCCATTGCCTTAGTGACCTTTTCAAAGAAGTCCACCAAATTCAGTAAGCATGACCTTCCTTTGACAAAGCCAAACTGGAATGGATCCAGTCTCTGGATGTCTCCTATGTCCTTGCTGATAATTTCCCTAATAATTCTTTCCATGCCTTTGCAAAGAGACTAGTCAAACTAATGGGTCTGTAGTTTCTAGGATCTGTTGAAGGTTCTCCCTTATGATGGGGTATGACCATTGCAGCCCTCCATTCATGTGGCACAAAGCCTGTTTTAAGACTATAGTTAAATAATGACTCCAGGGGTCCTGATAAGTCATATTTTAGACCATTTAGGAAGTCTCCTGGGATGTTCTAAGGACCAATTGAGGCCACGTTGTTGGCTTTAGTGAGTGCAACCAGTACATGCTCCCTTGTTATAGCTGTAGGGATTATGTTTGAGGGTATTTTTGAGGGGATGGTTGGGAGTAAGTGCAAGGTAAATTTGGAACTGAATTTGTCCACTAACAGGTTTGCTATGTCACCAAGTTCAGTGAATATGGCATCATTAACCATCAGTTCAGCACATTACTATGTGCTGCCCTTGAGGTTCCTGACATAGTTGTAGAAGGCCTTATGGTTATCTTTCACCTGGCAGGCTATCTTAATCTTAAAGTTGGCTTTGCTTGACCTAATTAGTCCTCTTAATTGCCCATTTGTTTTGATGAGAGAGCTTCTGTCTTTATGATAATTAATTACCCTTCCTGATTTTTTGACATATTTTTTCCCTTTTGTTGTATATCTTGTTTAATTTGGGATGCAATCAGGGTGGTTTATTTCTAGGGCTAGTCCTGTGCTTGCTTCTGGTAGGTACAGCAGCCTCTATGCAGCCACTGACATGGTTGTACCGAGTTTCTGAGAGCAGTTCAGCATAGGCTTCTGTGTTCTCTGGATATGGAGGAGCACTGAATTTTGACAGTTCATCACTTAATAAAATGTAATCTGTCTGGGAATAGTTAGTGTTACTGGTTTTGGTGGGATTTTGGAGTTGATTTTGACTCCAAAAAGACAGCAGTCTCATTCACTATGTACCTGTTACTAAGTAAAACTGTACCATGGTATCCCAGATCTGGAGCATGGAAATCCAGGAACATTGCTGCAACCCAAGAAACTTGAGTGTGAGTAGTTACTCTAATGCTGGAAGAGCTGAGCAGGGGTGAGGGTGGCTGGGGTGAGCAGCTTTTGCTGGCTTGCCCATACAAAGGGGAGGGAGAAGTGGTGGTTTGGCTAGCAGATCACTAATATGCAGTCTGAGGCTTGCATGGCATTGAGTGGACCAGGACTGGGGATGCTGGTTTGGTGTTACCATGGTGGTGATGGTAGCTCTCAATTTAGACATGCTTGAGAGTTACCTTTGCATGAAGAGAGCATTATAGGCCACCATGTTTGTAGCAGGTGCTCATGTCAACTGCCTGAAGTGGAGTGTGGCTTAGAGAAATTGCCCCCCTAATCTTTGCCTGATAGCAGGTAGGATGTTCATCAGAGAGTACCATGTAGTTCCTTGGCATGTGGTCATTTAGACTGTACTAAAACAATGATGACTGCATTCTTTGTGGAGTGTTGAAGCTAGGTTCCCTGAGCTACGTTCTTCATCTGAGGGACTGATTTTAGGGGCGAAGCCCGGGGCAAAATTTCCTTCATGGGTTCCTGGATGATGGCTTCCTTCTAGTTGGCTCATCATTGGGTGTGAGAAGGACATCCTGTACTGAGGGCATGTGGGCTTGACTCCTTTGTGGGATGCTTAAGAATGGCAGGCATGGTGAGAAAAATTCTCTTAGAGCAGTTAAGCTAGTAAAGGGTAGTAGTTCAGGAAAGCATTTTATTCATTATTATCCTTGTAAAGTCAGCCTCGTACCTAAAGTCTGAATCTCTAGGCTAAAGTGCTTGGTGAGGGTATTGACCAAGGCACAGGAGCATAAATGCCCTGCTTTGAATTCTCACCTTATATCAACCAGTCAGAGCAGCGTTGGTCTTGTAGACTGGAGTATGACTGAGCCAAAAAGGAGTTTACTTTTCTTACTCTAAAAAAAAATTGTAAAGCAGTGAAACAACCAAATTAACATAGTCTGCTTAGATATTAGCTTGATAGTTCTAATCTACATAAAGAAGGCCGAGACATCTGGTTGCACTTGCAAAAAATTTGCTTCATGAGTCCCATGTCTGACTACTTTCCTGACAATCAGAGCATTAAGTAAGGCTTCCATCTGTTAGCTGTTCCTTGAAAATATGCTGTACCAAATAGCAACTAAAGTCACTGAGTTTGAAATCTGTATTAAACTGCTGCAGGAGCCTGTCTTGAAGATTTACTGTTAATGATATCTCATGCAGTGTCACAGTCTGCTGTCATATGTGAAGGAAGGTTTTTGTTTGTGTCATTCTGTCATTAAGGCTGTGATAGTACTCCACAGTAGAGTCTTTGATGTTTGTCACCTGAGAGCAATGAAGTTGGCACATAAGCAACAGCTGTTGGTACTGGTCAAGAAGTAGTAGCATCGCTAAGTGCAAAAGAAAATAACAGAGCTAAGGAAAATACATGAACATTCACCACTTGTCCTTCTGAAGTGACTGTGCTTTTGTGATGTGTAAACTAAGCTGAAGCATTAATTTTAAGCAATGGCGGCTCGTGCCATTGGACTGCAAGACTGCAGCCCCCCCCAGCTGTGAAAGGAAAGAAAGGTTAACATTTCAAAAAATAAAATATTTGTATTTTTTAGTACCGTAATCAGTAATCCTTAGCTGCGAGCCTGTGAATCCGACTGACTGGCTGTTAAAGTCTGGGAACTCGAACTGGGCACATGCATGCTCGGCAAGTTCCAGGTTTAAATAAAATAGTTTCTGTAAATCTGGCAGCAAAGACAACCAAGTGCTGCATAACTAAAGAACAGAGCTGTTGGAGCAAGCAAAATGATAAAACAAAGCACCCCAGTCTGTCCACCACAGCACTTAAATATTTATTGTAGAAAGGATAAGCTTTTTTGAGTAATGTACTCTTTATCAAATCCATTCAGTTAAAAACTTCATAGTTATTATAAAACAATAAAACAACCAATAAAATATCAGGATGAAGTACACACCTTAAAGCCAACAGATCACATCTATCTAAAGGGCCTACACCCTCTTAGTATAGGTTTCAGAAGCACTACATAACTAAGACCTGGGGTGCGATCAGCCTGCAGGTCTGCAATCCAATTAACGTCCACTTGCTCTGTATGAAATTAAATATCCCCACCTCTCTTAGAAGGAAGGCAGACTTGTAACACCATAAATTTAAAAAAGTGTTGACTGAATTTGTTAATATGTTATGCCAATGCATTATGTTCCCTCTGAGTTTTAATATCTCTAATGTGTTGTAGAATGCATTCCTTCAACATCTGATTGGTTTTGCCAATGTAGAACGCTCAACAACATTGGCATCTAGCTTAAGTAAACAAGGTCACGCGTTCTACAATTGGCAAAACCATGATGCCTATAAATTCTCCCAGTAACAAGATGCATAAAAAGATTAGATCTGTCTATATGTATACAGCCTTTACATCGCCCACATGTGAATGTCCCCATACTCTTAAAAGTAGAAACAATGTGTCCATCGACGGGCGGAACAAAGTCTCTGCATAACAGTCTTTTAAGGTTTGGAGCATTATTGTACCCAAACAAGAGATTCGGTCCTACTATATGTTTAATCCTATCATCCGTCTGAAGGATCTTCCAATTTTCATGAGTGATCCTTCTTATTTTATTCATGTCACTATTATATTTTATGACAAGTCTTGTGTATCTTGAGCTTTCAACCCGCTGAGACCATTCAGTTGTCAATATAGTTGGTTCAAATGTCTCTTCTCTAGATCTGAATAATCATTTCGCACTCATTCTCCTCCAAGAATAATGATTATTCAGGACGGGTATCCTTCTCAGTATAGCCACGTTTTTTGAAGCAATGTAATAGAGAATCAACTTCATTTATATAAATTACATCATCCATACACAATCTTGAAACACGCATCATCTGACCTTTGGTGACATTATTAAAGATATGTTAGGGATACATACTATCTTGCTATAATAGTGTATTTTTCCAACTTGGTTTCCTATACATTCTAGTTTGTATAAGATGATCATCATCCATGAACACTTCAATGTCCAAGTTAACAACTGAATGGTTTACAGTGAACTTTAAATAAGTAGTAGTGGTTTGTAAATAGGATGTAAAGCTGTTCAACTCATCCTCTGTCCCAGTCCAAAGAATAAAAAGGTCATCAACGAACCTCTTATAAAAGTTGACATGGTTTCTCCAATTGTTGCTCGTGCCAAGGATGTATTCTGCTTCCCATAAGGCCAACACCAGGTTGGCATATGCGTTGGCACAGGTTGTTCCCATGGCCACTCCCCATTGCTGTAGAAAATAACGTTCACCAAATAGAAAGGCATTGTTATGTAGAACAAGATCCAAGAGACTGCAAATCTGAAGTGTAACGTCTGATCCATACACATTATACTTAATTAAGAACTCTTTAATAGCTCTGATCCCCACATCATTGGGTATGACGTGAATAGGCTGTTGATATCCAGATTCACTAAAAATGAAAGATTTCAAGTCGTGTTCTGTAAATGAGTAAATAAAGATGTTAAGTCAGAAGTGTCTTTTAAGACAGCTGGCGCAAATGCAAGGGCTGATTTCCGATGTCTGTCAATCCATATTGGCATACATTCAGTAACCCGACCTCCCCCATTAACAGTGGGTCTGAGGGGTGGGTTTATAGCATCCTTGTGCACCTTCGGCAACCCTTTTATCACAGGGATAACTGAATTTTTAGTTTTCACAAAGTTGTAAGTGTCCTCATTGATAATCCTAGATCTAAACAGATCCTGAATGTTACTGTCAACATCAGCTACAATTCTTTTCACTTCCTGGCATGTAAGCTGAGTGGAAGTGTTGTCATCTTATAACATTTCTAGCATCTTTTTCTCATAAATGGAAGTATCCAGCATAACAACTGCTCCTCCTTTGTCTGCTTATCTAATCATAATGTTATGCATATGTGTTAGTTCATCTAGGGCTACACGTTCACTTTCAATAATGTTATAGAAATCCCTCCATTTGCAGGATAGTAAAATTCACGATATGTCACTCTCACATGTTCTGATGGAGTCCACAACAGGATGAAAACTAGGGACAAAGCTACTAGGTTTCTTTAGTAACTTGTTCCGTCCTTCATTCAATCCTTTATCTCCAATATGCACTTCAGCATAATATTTCTTCCAAGTAGTCTTAGGTCTTTAACAACATCAAGGAGCTTGGGAGGCTGAGCAGGGATAAATGTAAGACCCTTGTCAAGGATATGTAATTGTTCATTGCTTAACTGCCTGTTAGACAAATTCATTACTAATGAGGATCAGTCATTTACAGTTCCAATTTTCCTCCTTTTTCTGTTCTGACTGTTCAATCTCTCCCTCAGACCATGAGATTTCAACTTCACAGGTACGGGTAACACCGGAAAACCCAACCCTATATTATATCTCTTCTTGGGTCTGGCCCCTAAGTTATCCAAATTCGATACGTTCCCATTCTTAGCACTGCTGTCTTGCAACAAGGTCGTAGATTCATTGTTCTCTAACCGCAACATATTGGGAGCAGCATCACAGCCAACAACGTTAGAATGTTCAGAGTTCATAGCCGCCCCGTGTGACTGATCAACCTGAGGAGAGAAATGTAGGCTTCTGGTTTTCTTAATGGAGTTAGTCATGTCACCAACAATGGTGTTAGAGTCTTTACTGCTCATAGAATTGGACTCGGTGCCATGACTGGTAGCTATATTAGTACTAACTGAAGGGGAAGCAAACAGCTCCTTGGGCCAAACAAAAGTATTGCCTTTCATGAAATCACTGTAATCTCTACGTAATTTCCTTAATTTATTTTGCTTCAAATGTAGTTCAAAGGCATCCATTGTACGAAATAATTCATCCAGTTTGTCCAAACAGATATCATGAGTAAATCTAGTAGCAATTTCAGCCTGTTAAGACTCCACCCTTTTCAGTAACATTCCAATTTCAGGTTCAAAATAGTCAGTTAATAGCCGCATTTTCTTACGGCTAGTCTGTTGATTAATTTCTTGTCACTGTGCTAGCAATTCCGGAAAAGTATTGCCATGCGTCGGCATACACAGCACCCTGAGCCCCCTCATGGACACATTGTTTCTACTTTTAAGAGTTTGGGGACATTTACATGTGGGCAATGTAAAGGCTGTATACATATAGATAGATCTAATCTTTTAATGCATCCTGTTACTGGGAGAACATATAGGCATCATGGTTTTGCCAGTTGTAGAATGCATGACCTTGTTTACTTAGCTAGATGCCAATGTTGTCCAGCATTCTACATTGGCACAACCAATCAGATGTTGAAGGAATGCATTCTACAGCACATTAGCGATATTAAGACTCAGGGTGAACATAATGCATTGGCGCAACATATTAACAAATTCAGTCAGCACTTTTTTAAATTTATGGTGTTACAAGTCTGCCTTCCTTCTAGGAGAGGTGGGGATATTTCACTTCGTACAGAGCAAGCGGAGGTCAGTTGGATTGCAGACCTGCAGGCTGATCGCGCCCCAAGTCTTAATTATGTAGTGTCTCTGAAACCTAAACTAAGAGGGTGTAGGCCCTTTAGATAGATGTGATTTGTTAGTTTTAAGGTGTGTACTTCATACTGATATTTTATTGGTTGTTTTATTGTTTTATAATGACTATGAAGTTTTTAACTGAATGGATTTGATCAAGAGTACATTACTCAAAAGCGCTTATCCTTTCTACAATAAATATTTAAGTGCTGTGGTGGACAGACTGGGTCACTTTGTTTTATCATGTTTCTGTAAATCTGGACTGCTGTAAAAGCAGTCCAGATTAAGAAGGCAAGGCATCAGTGTATAGATGCCCAGAAGTCTATGCAGTTTGTAACCAAGGTAAAATGGAAGAGGATCAAACTGCCGCATCCACAGTCACATATGTGATGTGGATGGCTGGATGGCTACTGATTGTTTCTCGCTCTTTTTGCATGCTGGGAAAAAGAGCAAGAAACAGTCAGTAGCAGCTAGCAGTACTTTGGAGTTTGTTTGATCAGTCGATTGGACAGCAGACGGAGCAATGCAGTGTACCTTCAACTTGTTTGACCAACCTGTTGCCCGAATTGGAAAATGGAGCGCTTCAAGTGAAAAGGAAGGAAAGGAAGTGGAACTGAATAAAATAGCAGGTTAGTGAAGTATTTATTCAACCACGATTTTGTTTCTGTGATTTTTATTTTATATTCAGTTGTTAAAGATACACAAACCTGTTTGCATCAAGTGGTTCAAAATCATTGCTCATCAGAAATATCAGGTGAGAAAATACATACTTAGCCATGCCTCCAAAATATAAAGCACGGTGCCTGACCCTGAGTTTTTTTTGTTTCTTTGTTTCTTTCCTAGTGTAATTAGGACAGAGAACGATAGCTTATATTGAGCCACCAATAACATTTGGCTCATCAGAATTACAACTGATTCCTTCAACCTGTTTTGCACAAGTGTTTCCAAGGTTCCCCAGGAGAAAGGGGAAAAAACATTCGCTCCATCTCCTTCAAAACTTAGTCAAAAGCTCCTGTGCAAAGTACAGTGCTCTATTACAGTAAAATGAAATAGCCCCGCACCCCCATAACACAAACTTAAAGGCGGAAATACACCCCCATACATACTCTCACATGTAACATGCATCACTTAATGCTTTTCTTGTCGTTTTTATGGCTGACAATAACTGGCCTTCAGTGCAGTGTTTGCATTTCTTTAATTTTGCAGCAAAATCAACTATTACAGATACATCTGTAGCAGTCAGTACAGCATCCTCTGACAGACATTGTATGTTTTCTTTTGTTTTACCACTGTATTTAGCATGCATTAAGGTAACCCACCTCTTTGTTTTGCTGTATGTTCTGAAGTATTTGCTTGCAGAGTAAGTTTGCATTTATTTTGTGTAATGTTTTAAAAACCCTTCCTACAAGTCATTCTGTTTTGACTATATGCACTAATTAGCACAAAGTCTACATTCTGATTTCAAGCATGGCTGCAGGTTTAGAGATCCTGGTTATGTAAAACCCCCTTGAATACATTTGACTCAAATTTTAGCTCTGTCCCTCTTAATCCTTCCTAAAAAAATATTTTCTTACTCTAGTTTATAGGATTTCAAATGTCTGTGGCATAATGTGTTGTTTTTGGAGTTTTCTGGTCTTAGGCAAAATCCCTATATATCAAGTTTATTTTTTAAAGAAGATTAAACCAGTTACTAGATTCAGCATTTTTATTTGGATTAATTATGAGCTTGCCACTTTAAGCTGTAAGACTGTCTTAGTGAAAATTTAGGAATTTTAAATCAAGTACATCACGGAGATCATGTTAAGAATGAGGAAGGGGCAAGTAGGTGGCGTTCCCATTCTTAGAGATGATTTTTACCTTTCCAGATTAATTATTAGTCATATATTTTCTGCAGTGTGCCTGTAAAATGTTTGCTGTATTAACTCTGTTTAATGTTACTTGCCAGTATACTGATTTATAAAAATAATGCCATTTTCTGTTTGGTATTAGTTGTAGGTAACTGGTAATGCACATACAGGTGGCCTTCTGAATATTAATATGCCCTGCACTAGTAACCCACAGAATTTAGGGTAGCTGGAAATTCTATATACTTTTGCTGAAAAAAGTGTGTCAACTTATATTGTGCCATTCTGGTTTGTATTAAAAATTGACTCTCCTTGAGTTAACCTGCGCATCTAACTAACCTAAATGTTACAAAGAGTGTTACTAAGTCAAAGTGTAGATATATTTTTCTAAGCAAAATCACAGTGCTGGGCAAAATCTCTTAACAGGCTAGTGGTGGTAACTGCATTCTGCTATGTATTGTATGCACAGAATATGTGTAGTGTATGTGAGGCATTCATGCACTGAAGCATCTTCATCACATCTTCATCTTTCCAGATGCATAGATTATTCCAAACGTTTTCTTTCCAACACTTATCTGTTCAGTATGTAACACACAAATGCATTTTACTCTAGGGTGATCTTAGAGATGATTCACATACCCCTAGTTTTCTTCCTGAAAGTGATCATCCTATGGTAGAAAATTAGTTTTTACATTGTTAGATATGTGTTATAACACTGTATGCCAAGCACTATGCACTTTACTAGAAATCTCATCCTGCTCCATTTTGCTTTTATTGTCTTTTGAAATCTTATCCTGTTCCATTTTGCTTTTGTTATCTTTTACTTGAATTCAGCCTTATATGTTCTCTGTAGTCAGTGTTGCACTACTGATTTCTTGGTCTTCCTTCCATACGGGCTCAGTCTCCACTGTACAGATTTTCGCAGAATATCCAGATTTTTGTATCACATTTTTGGTCCGTTTTTCATAAAATTGTGGATCTGAAGTAGTTTACTTCATTTGGTCTTCAACCTGTGGGATACCGGATCCGAGCCAGCAACTTTACTAGCATCTGCTCCGAGCTCCAAGCTCCTGCCCTTACCCATAATACACTTCCACTACCTTCCAACTCCCAGATCTCATTTGCCATGAAAAGCTAAAACATCGTGATCTCCAGAGCTCCAGGTTGTAAGTGGATAAAAAACTTTGAAAAATCTCATTTTCTCTATAAACTGTAGGTAGAGATAGTGTAGGTTCCCCTTTCTCCTCCCCTTCGCTTGGTGTGTCGAGTTTTCTAGTTGTTAGCTCAGTTTAGAATAGTTATGTGTGGTTTTGCTTCCCCCCCCCTCAGTGTGTTCTGTGTGTGTGTGTGTGGTGAGTGGGTGTTTTCAGTGAGAAAGAAATAACTCTCTTTTTCAGTTACTCTTTCCTCTGATACCATGGCTGATAAGCCGATATTTAACAGATGCACTGAGTGTGGCCATAAGTTATCCCCTGTGGATGGCCACACTGTTTGTGTTATGTGCTTGGGCGTGGCCCATCTTAGCACAGACTGCACTATATGCACGGGGTTTAATCCACATGCCATCAAAGACAGGAAGGCCAAGTTGGCCCTGAAAGGCCTTTTTCCTCCTTCTTAAACAGTTGCCTCGTCTTTGGCTTCGGTCATGTCTCTTTCTTCTCTTACTCTGGCTTCTCCTCCCTCCCAGGCTGGGATTCAACCTCCTGTGCTAAAGCCTGCTGAAGCAGAGAGGAAAAGGGGCCGGGAGAAGGAGAGAGTCGAAGTTGAGGGAGAAGCACAAGAGGTCTCCGGACCTCCCTTCACCAGTCAAGACTCTTAGGATCCATGACTGCCCTTGGCTCTGATCTCCAAGGTTTTCCCCGGAGCCAGAGGGGAGACACTCAGCATCTGGGGCCTCAGTGCCCTGACCCGCAAGGTCAGGCTCTGTGGCCTCAACGTGGTCCACCCGGTCTTTGTCTGAGGTTGAAATAGATAAAATGATGAGGAGGTTCAGTCGTACTCCGATCCAGATGGGGGTCTTCCCAGCCCCCTCTCCCTCAGGAGGGGGAGCTCACTTCCTTTTTTTCTAACCGATATCTCCTTCGCCGATCCGTCCATTGGGTTTGGAGTATTCAGATCCGAGGATGGCTTTAGTCAGGGGGTCAGCGCCAATGGTACCTACTTCCTCGACACCAACAGCTGCTTGGAGCATGTCGGATCTGACCAGCTCAGATCCGAGCTGCTCTCAGAGCTGGAGCTTGGGTGTCGGATCTGAGAGAGTGGAACTTTTTTCATCGGCTCCACCTTTGTCGGGCCAAGTTCCCTCTCTCGGAGCTCTTTCCACTTCGGACCCGACTCAGATTCTCTCGTCGGACTCAGGGAGACCGGCCTCCTTATTGGTTTCTCAGGAGGTCCGCTCTCCCTCAGCGTTCGTGATAGAATGGGTTCTCTCTGCTGGATCAAGACCCCTGGCTGTCCCCTCGGACTCCGCCCAGACCCCCTCGGCTTTTTCTACGATCCCCATAATTTTACCAGAGGGACAGCCCATGCTCGAGGAGCCCCAGATGGTTCTCCCTGAGGAACCATGGCTTGCGAGTCCCCCCGGAGAGCCCCACCAGAGAGGTGCCTCGCAAGCACCGAGGATATGGACTTAGATGATGGAGAAGGTTCCCCTAGGTCACCTCCCGAGGATGTCTCCTTTGGAGACATCATGGAAATCCTTCGCCAGTGGGGAGGTTGGTCTGCCCCCAAACCTTCTTCATGTCACAGGAGGATAGGGTCTCGTTCTCCACGAGGATGGCCACTTTGAAAGCAGTCTCCAACACGTCCATGTGACTCCTTTCAATTGCTACTGAAGGAGAGGCTAGGGCGGCTGGGTCCGGCGTGTCCTGGCTCAGATTGTCAATTTTCAGAACCTTTCAAGGCATCCTTTACCAGTGCCCCTTACGATGGCTCTATTCTTTTTGGTAAGACTGTCAAAGAGACATTAGTCCAGAGTGAGAGGGACGGGAAGACACTGTCTGCTGTCGGGATCCGCTTCTCGAACCCTCAAAGGTACTTTTCCCGGAACCAAAGAGGGCAAAAGAAGATGTGGTTCCGGAAGTCACAGTATTCCCGGGACACTCAGGGCTCTTCTTCCCTCAGAGGCAGGGAGGATAGAATGGATGCAGGCCCAGAGGCAGAGGGGGTCCGAGGAATTTCAGGTCTCAAGAACCTTTCTCGGACAGACCCAGGCAGCAACCCTGAGGTGGTGGGCCTGACTGCTCTACTCTGGAGGCAGTCAGGGGATGATTGTCCTTGCACCTAGTGGTGTGGGAGTCCTTAACATCAGACTGCTGGGTGCCACAGATCATATCCAGAGGATACTGTATCCCCTTTGTGGGTCCCCTCAAATCTCCCAAACACCTCCCGGACATACCACCCACGCAAAGGGAGGCAGCAGCATAGGAAATTTCCAAGCTGCTAGAAAAACGAGCCATCGAAACCGTCCTCCCAGATCAGTCCGGATCGGGCTTCTACGTCAGGTTCTTTTTGGTGCCAAAGAAATTGAGGGACGTAAGACCCATTCTGGACCTTTCTACCCTGAACCTGTTAGTTGCCAAAGAGAAGTTCCGGATGGTCACACTATAGTCATTGTTCGAGCAGGACAGCCCAAGGCCTGTGGTCCCCTGTAGAGACCAGCTTGCACATAAATGTCCTAGAGATGAGGGTGGTCCTTCTAGTGTTGCAGGCCCTTTATGCCTTTTTTCCTGTGGGAACAGTTGCAATTCAGTCAGGTAACATGTCAGTGGTCTGATATATCAATAAGCAGGGAGGGACCAGATCCTACCCCCTTTGTCACGAGGCCATGAGAGTGTGGGAATGGGTGATCTCCACCGGTCATTTTCTCATCGCAACACACATTCCGGGACAGTCCAACATCCTAGTGGACAGGCTAAGTCGGACTATTCTGATGCCTTATGAGTGATCTCAGAATCCTTCAGTAGCAGAACAGATCTTCCGCGAGTAGGGTTAACCTTGCTGCGAGTTCTTCGCATCTCCTTCCAACATGAAGTGCAGCGAGTTTTTCACTCTGAACCCCCCTGCCAGGGAAGTCCCCCATTGATGCTCTAGTTCATGCTTGGCCTCCCGGTCTTCTGTATGTTTACCCTCCAGTACCTGTTATTCCAAGGTTTCTACAGAAAGTTTGTCGACTGGGGAGAAAAGTGATCCTCATTGCCCCATTTTGGCCTCGCCAGGTATGGTTTCCCTTCCTTTGGTCTCACCTTCTAGCTCTGCCTTGGATCTTGGATCCCATTCAGGATCTGATTTCACACCCTTCGGGGGTTCCTCATCTGAATCTGGACAGTTTGAAGCTCACAGCTTGGCTGCTCCAGTTCCCGTGATTGCTAGGACTTCTGGATTATATTCCTCAGTTAGGTCTATTTTGGTGGCTGCTCATAAGTCTTCGACCAGGAAGGTTTATCGCAGCAAGTGAAAATGTTTTTTTCCCTTTGGGTCTCTCAAAGGGGTTTAGACCCCTTCACGACTCCTATTTCCACCATTCTTGATTTTCTAGATGATATTTGTCAACAACAGAGCTAGTTCCACTACTGTTAAGGTTCAGTTGGCTGCCATTTCTCATTTTCATGTGGGTGTGAATTCTGCCTCTCTAGCCTTCTCCAGACTGTGTAAAGCCTTTATTAAAGGCACCTTTTAGTTACACCCCCTGGTCAAGGATGGGACCTTACTATGGTTCTTCATGTTTTGGTCACTCTGCCTTTCGAACCTGCTGCAACAGCAGATCTGAAATATTTATCTTGGAAATCAGCTTTTCTGGTGGCTATTACTTCTGCCAAAAGGGTTTCAGAACTGCAGGCCTTGTCCATCAAAGTTCCTTGCATGCTTTTTCACAAAGATAGGGTTTCCCTTCGGACCAATCCATCCTTTCTTCCTAAGGTGGCATCACCAGTCAGATTGGCTGTATATTTGTGAGTTTCTAGTCTTGTTACTAACAGAAGTGCTCGTGTTAACATTTGTTTGTATTTGTTCAGTTTCCATAATCTACGGTTGATAAAAAAAGCCAAACATATTTATGGATTTCACATGGGATCTATTACTTTGTATTTCTCCTCTTAGACAGCTGCTTTTTTTTGTTTCCAGCTTGTTAATATCCACAGGAATTTTGTGTACTTACTCATAGTGCAGCTTTTTTGCTTGCAGTCTAGTTACTGCCCTGATTAATCCAAAAAAAAAGAACCTCACACAGGTAGGAAATTATATCATGTGGTCGCATTATTATGTATTTTGTTAGGTAAAGTTGAGTTTACCAGATATGCAGTCACATGTTAATTAAAAATAAGGTCTTCAGAGTTGACAAAAAGGTCTTTGGGAAAGATTTATTATGTGGCTAGCTAAACTGTAACAACAAGTCTTAACAGTTCCTGAAAAAAAGAAACAGATAGCCATACAACTGTGATCTTTATTTTAAAAAAACTGTGATCTTGATCACAGATGTTTAAATCTTTACTAATATTGCTTTAAGGAGATGATTGGCAACTCTTCCAAAGTACTGATTGTACCCCGCTAACATCTTGCTCCCCGATAGCCACTCCAATTCATCCCATCCTTCCTACAAATTTGTCAGCATATGTACATGACTTACAGTCTTATAATAGGCGCAAAACTGTTCAATTTAATGTTTATTAAATGGAGGCAGAGCATTGTCATTTCAATAGTAGTGATTTCTCTGGTACCTGAAAGCTTAGCCCTGAAATGACTATAACTAATAATGTGTGTGACCTTCTACGTTATTTTAACTGAGGAATCTAGGAATCATTTTAGTTCCAAACTGTTGTAATGTTTACTGACCAGTTTAAGCCATATTATGGCTGTCAATAATACTAATACTAAGAAAGAGCAAACTAACAAACTTGGCTAAACGAGGATTTGTAGCATTTTCAGATAGTGGCTTTTATATAAAGTCCAGGGGCATACTTACGCTATTTAGGAAGCTTTTTCTGTAAAAGTATCAAAACACATCATTTATTAATAAATGAGGTCTGTCCCTACTAGACATCTCAGCAAAAAAAAAAAAAAAAGGAGAGAGAGAGAGACACACACACGCAGCATTTTTGTTTTTCATTGTTGATTTTGCTTTCACATTCATGTCTATTTCTGCTTTTGTGTCTTTGCCACAGAGGAAATTTATATTTTACTTAACCTATGCTCGTAAAAAAATTTAATTCAAGGAGTAACATGCATTTTGCTATGTGCAGAAACACTTTCACTTAGTTGCCTGCACCTCACTCACCTACACTGCGAGTGCCACACCACCAGGTATGTGCAGGTTTGCAGGAGCAGCCAAAAGTGGTACTTTTCCTGATTTGCCAACTTTGCCATTATGCAGTCTGACACTGCATCTGTTTATATTTCTGTTTTCTCTTCCACATCTTCCTTCCTCGTCTTTCAGAGTAATCATGGTCATTTGATTTTTGCTTTTTCCTTCTTTCTAATAAGGTGGACGTGAGTCCACCCTGTCTTCTCTGTAGGTGTTGATTCTAGTTTAGTTCACAAAGTGGTGCAAAAATAACAAGAAGCTTCTCTGACGACCCCGCCAGTGGTTGCCATGTTTTGGAGTTTACATGCATTGTACTAACCTGAGTCTGAAGGACATCCAGTAACTTAAACCAACTTCAACTTTATTCCATTTGAAATCAGCAGAATTGGCTTTCAGCTTTTCTAGAAAGAAAGCATTCTGATTGCCTTCCATTCGCACTTCTGACAACTCAGGTTAATGGCTTTCAAAAAAGGAAGGATCTCTTCACCCATCCCACTAGTCCTCTGTAAGTATTAATGTCTGATCATTATTTATTTATTGATTGATTGATGCTTGATTACTGAGAAAGTTTGACTGGTAGAAGCCCATTTTCAGCGGAGTAGTGGGGAGAAACTCTCTGAATTATTACAAAACATTTTAAGAACAATAATTTTTCAGTCTTCAAAAATAAAACAAACATCTGCAGTTTAAATAATTATAACAAATCATTGATATATAAAAACATTGGTTAAGGATCTCTACAAGTTATATGACAATCATTTAATATTTATTGAAATTTTAGACAGTTTGTAGAGAAATTAAAAATAAGTTAGACTAATACAAACAGGAATTGCAGTATGAAGTGAGGGGAAAACAGGCTTATGGTATATTTACAGAACAAGTCAGGGAAGAGAATTTGATAGTAAGGAAGTAAATGAAGATGGGAGAGTAAGGAGGTATAAAGAATGAAAAGGTGCTTGTTCACATTTAGGGATTTATTTTATCCTGGTTTTGAGCATGAACAGAGCCAAATTTTAGCTAGGAAGTCTTTCAGAGTGGTTTTGAAAGATGGGAGGGGAGGGTATTGACCCGATGGATACAAGTAAGGAGTCCCAGGCCTTAGCAACCTTGTACAGGTACAGACAATGCCCAGCAGATTTGATAGGTTTGTAGACAGGAGTTTTTGTTCACTGGATCTCAGTGACCAACTGGGAACATAGTTGTGTAGAAAGTTTTCTAATGCTGGACAGGCAGATGAATGCATGATAATTTTATAGTTAGTAAGAAGCTGTGTATGTGTTAGTTGATGAGGCAGTTTTAACCAGGTTAGGCTTTTAGTGCTATACAGTGGAGGGTTCTGAAAGGGGTATTTGCTGCAAATCTAGCAACTTTGTTATAGCATTGTTCAAGTTTTAATTTTTGTAAAGCCTGGAGATAAGTAAGGATGGGAATGCCTTAAAGAAGTGTGGGGAGGGGATGACTAGTGGCAAGTGTAGTTTTAGTTGCATCGGAGAGAAAGTTTTTGGCTCTGTAAAGCATCCATAGTTTTGTATGAATTTTTCGTAAGCAATTTTATATATGCAGGTCGGATAGAAGTCCTCCACCAGATTTAAGGTGGTTGCCTAAAGGTTATACAACTTTTGTGAATGAGAATAGGGGTGAGGGTGGCAACTGCCCATAGAATGTGTTTCACATGTGCCTTTGTAGGGGATCAGTGGTAAATGCTTGTGACTAAGTAAAAGACTAGGAGATGCTGTTTCAGTGAAGTGGAAGGTTGAAGGACCCATAGGTTAATAAAAGAAAAAAAAGCATGATTAAGTGAAATAGTAGCAATAGACAAAACATAATTTAATTTGTGTGTAGTAACAGTATTTTTGAATTTTCTTTTTCAGCGTCTTCACAGCAGGTTTTCTTCTTCATGCAGTCTGATTAGAGTAGTAGAGTGGAATAAAACGTATCCTTAGTAGTGACATAATTTGACTTAAAACCCCAGTTTGTTTTTGCTCAGTGGATTATATTAGCAGCTGTGTATAAACATTTCCTTTCCAGTATTGTCTTTCTTTTTTTGTTACAGAAACTAACAGGTTTGGGGAACTAGAATGTCAGATGCTACGTCACAGACCATACATATATGTAGTCCTAGAAACATCCAGCTCTGCAGTCTCCTCTTTTCCAAACATGTTTAGTCACTGTGTCAACTTTTGTATGCAGTATAAACAACCACCTTTTACATACCTCTTACTGGTTAATATTCTTATGTGCTCATGACATATCTCCAGGCTTGTGACACTACTGTTTGTGGCTGCAAGATGCAACGTGATGTCACCGATAGGTAGTTGATTTTGTTATGGTCTCTTAACTATAGGTGAGCTGATTAGATCCAAAGCTCCAATTCCATATCCAAGATCTACAGTGTGGTATGAATAAGAATTACATGAAACTAAAATTTTTTGAGAATAAAACATGTTACATCTCCGGCAGTACCATGCATATTTATTTGTTTTACATTATCAGAAGGCCCCTTAACAGGTCAAATTTGTTGTTAAAACTTTTCACATTCGATTGTTAAAATAATTTCAGTTTTTAATTTGTCATGCTACTTTTGTAGTGCAGTACAGAAGATTGCATCAGGCTGATGTACCTTTTAGCAAAACAATTATGTTAAATGTACCACTTCCATATCTGAAATGAGATAAGAACTATAGCCAATACATGGACAATAATGTTTTGGAGGAGGAGTGAGGTTTAAGGGAGGCCTGGATTTGAATGAGCTATGTAATGTTTTACTGACAGTCACTATGAATGGAAGATTATAAGTGATGTATAATGTTTGCAACTGAAAATGTCAGTATGGTTTGAACTGATGTTGTCATTTTCATTCGTTCCTCAACAAATGGTATGGATCTCATCCTCGGATCTGACTCGGCCACTTTCTAAAAATTCCAGGATCCGAATCTGGAGTTCCTCCTTTACCCGTAATGCCCCTGACCACAACAAGCCCTCAGGTCTCGTTTGCTGCTCTTCGAGACTGTTGGGATTGCGATTCCTCAAGCTTCTTTGGGGTTTTGTGAGTGAAAGTTTTTCCTTTTTATCTTTTGAAAGTCTTTCTTCTACTTATTAGTTTAATTAACCTGTTTAACCTTCTCTACCAAGTTTTCTGTATTTTTTTATATTACCATTGTTGGTAGTCCATTTTTTTTCTTCTTCCTTCTGTACCTTTAGGTATATTCTCGAAATACCATTGTTGGTAGTTGCTTCTTTTATGTTCTGCTCTTCCTAAAAACAAAAATAAAAACATAAAAAGTCTTTCTTTCTGTGTTAGACTTGGTATTTTTCCGGTATGGTTGATAAGCTGGTTGGATTTAAGAAATGCACTTATGGGCATAAGATCAACAATTCTGATACCCACAAGGAGTGTGTTTATTGTTTGTGCCCAGCACATCTGGACACCTCCTGTTCCATATGTGCAGTCTTTAATGCTAGGACAATTAGTGATAGGAGGAATAAGCTATTCTAAAAGGCCTCCTTCCTACTTCTGCATTTTCTTCAGGCACTTCTTTAGTGGCACCCAGAACTCCAAGGAGCCCAGGGAACACCGCAAGCGCTTTCCTGCCTGGTCTCCACAGCTTACGCCTACTGTAGAATCTCCAGAGAAGGTTCCTAAAATCTTGGATCTGAAACCTTCAGACCCAGTACAGTCAACTGTTCCATATCCTCAGTCCTGTACTCCCAGGTTTTCTCCAGAGCTGGTGTCTCCGAGAATGAGGTCCCTCTTTTTGCAGGGAACACCTAAGAAATCCTCAAGGCCACCTTCCACATCCTCTTCCATTATGTCTTCACATAGTCTTTTTGAAGCAGAGGTGGATATAATGATAAGGAAATTCCTCAGAACACAGGTCCAGATGGGGGTTTTGCCAGCTCCGTCTTCCATCAGATCTGTAAGCCACCAAACTTCCTTTCAACCTATAATTGCTCCTGCTCCTTCTCCAATTAGACCACCTGTTTCAGAGCCCCAGGAATCAAACCGTCAGATCCAAGAGTTATTTCAACCTCGACTCCGGCTACTTCCCTGACCCAATTAACTTCAACACTGTTGTAACATGATGGCTGTCAGAGATGAAGTATCAGCATCGGATCTAAGGGGTTGATCTCAACTCCGAAGTTTTTGGAGTCATCGGTTCCTTTCAGAGATTTGGCTTCTTCCTCAGAGTGGGTAGTTGGAGTTGTAGGTTGTCTTGCAGAAGCCTCAGATCCAGTGGGATTACCCTCAGCTTCTATGAGCCCCTCTGTCTTCAAGGTGGTAGAGAGGGCTTTCAACCAAGAGCAGTGGCGACTCTCCCTTTGTTTCCATGCCCTACTCCTTCTCTGGATCCTGTGTCTGATACCTTGCATCCTACACATCAGGGACAACCAGCCCTGAAGAGCTTCCAAGCAGTTCCAACCAGGGAACTTTGCATCTCTTCCAATACCTTTCCAGAACATCCCATTGAGGAGGTCCCTCAGAAGAGGACATGCAAGAGGAGGCACTTGGATCCTCCAGGAATCCCTCACAGAAGACACCGACTTTGATGAGGGGGAAGAGTCCCCTAGATCTCCACCTGAAGATGTCTTATTTGGAGACATCTTAGAGATCCTTCACCATAAAGGTGATTTGTCTTCCCAACCGCATTCCCAATAGGAATCCGTGTTCTTGTAAGCCTTTGGGTCTGGTCTCTCTGCATCTTGGGTTACACCTCTCCCTCCCCCGCACACATGACCTTACAGATCTCATCTCCTGCAAAGCATGGAAGGAACTGGTCTCAGTGGAACCTGTTGCAAAATGCCCCGACAAAATCTTAAGTGCCCTTGCTGATAGGCAGTACTGGACTAAAGGAATTCCTATAGATGCCATGGCTGTTAACGGCACCCACCAAAAAGGAGCTTGCTGAATGCTCCACTGTCCATCCCCCAACAGAGAGTCTAGTCTATGTTTGTATCTTTTACTTTGGGATAGACCTAACAGAAGTGCTGTTATGAATCATAGTTCCTGTTTGAGCTCCAGATCTTTCAGCTATCACTTTACTGTTATAACATTGTTTTTTAGTTGGAATATATATCAGCAAACTCGATCTGAGGGTTTGTTGTGATCAGGAGCAGCTCAATTTTTGGATCCTGGAATATTTGGAAAGTGGGCCGAGTCTGATCCAAGGATTGGATCCAAACCATTCATTGAGGAAGAATGAAAATGGACACTACAGATGGAATGTTATGGTGAGTACATAACTTCTTTTTTCATTTATGTAAATGTATGATTGCCTATGTCATAGGAGTTAATTCAACAACGATGTTTCTTGTTTAAAAAAAAAAGATGAGAGCTATAGCAGCAGGAGTTCTGGATTGTTAGACCATTTATAATATGAAAGTTAGATTTTCCTTGCTTATTGTTTTTGTGATGATAGGAGGTACAGTCAGCCTTGCCAGGAGAACTAGAGCAGTGGATTTGTAACATATGCCAGCACAGCTAGATGGAGTTTTGTAAATAATTATATGTCATTTGTATATCAAACTGATTTGTACAGATCCTTGTGCTGAAAATGTATTTGTGAGGTTTGCTTGTGTTAAAATGTATCAAGAGTGCACTCTGTTGGAAGGAAAAGAAATGTATGTGTATTATTGTAAGTGAATTAAATGTTTAGATTGTAACAGCATATACTGGAAGTGAAGAAGTTAATCTTAATCCACCTGACTTTGCAAAATATTCTTGAAATTAAATTACTTTATGGGTTAAGCCATAAAGATGAGACACAATGTCTGTGCTAGAGAATAGTTGATAGCTTCTGTAGGAAGAATGAAATTGTTTTATGATTTTATGACATCCAGGAGATCTGAGTAAAGCTCTGTCTGTGTGTATGGTAACACATAGGTGCTAAAATCCTGTCAGCCTCTAGTGTTGGTGATAGTATGGGAAACAGATTCAGATGACCAGATGTGTGTAATGTCATTCTGTAAGCCAGAAATAATATTTAGATATTAGTAGGAGTTTGCTCTTAGCATTCTGTATTATGTCTTGGATCTGGCAACAAGGACTACTCACCCACATTGTCTTGCCTTGCTGTATTTAATAAGTAAAGGGAACAGTAATTCTTTTAGCCAGTTAGGAATAGATAGTGAGATTAGCTAAATACTGTTTTTCTATAATTGTGTGAAACTTTCCATCGGTCTTATTGTTAATATTCATTGTTATTGAACCTCTAGTGTTTACTGTAAAAAGATATTTAGTGTTTTCTTGTTCTTTTATTATTTATTATTAAATATATTTAAACTTTTCATTGTGGTTCATCCTTTTAGAAAATATATAAGCTTTGAGAGTATTTGCACATATTTATTTGGTGATAACCGTGGCCACTCATGAAAGCTTTGCTGTTTGGTCAACATTACCATTTTTATTAATATTAACTTCACTCAGCATGATTGCATACCCTTTTAAGAGCTTTGTAGTAACTGTCTGATGGCAGTGAATCTACCTTGTAGTCTGGGCAAAGCTGGTAGAGTATATAATCTGTGCTAGCCTTTCCCAGGTGTCTGTGTGTGTGTGTGTGTGTGTGTGTGTGTGTGTGTGTGTGTGTGTGTGTGTGTGTGCTCGCGCGTGTGAAAATTAAATCTCAAAGAGTGTGTGTGTCAGCTACTTGGGACAGGGCACAAAGCATTAGTTTTACAGTGCCAGTGGGCGGTCTTATTGGGAACCTGGGGAGAGACAGACAGAGACACCCAGACCCCAGGAAGAGTGTATGCCATGTACTCTTAAGGGAAATTGTGCTTGATGTAGAGAGTTCTGCATCTAGAAATACTGAGTGTATCCATTTGTATTTCAAGTGAACGTCCCTCTCCAGTGTCGGTGGTGAGGATTCAGGTTCCTTGATTACTGGCCCAGAGTGGGGACGTCACATATTGGTGGCAGTGGTGGGATTAAGGCTTCCTGATTACTGGCCCAGCATGGGGATGTCACAGTTTTCATAAATTGATTGTGGTCTGATGTTACTAAAGTTGTTTTTGTTTCTTATGTTTCAAGGTGCAAGGAATGTCATTCATTGCTGCGGTGCTTATTCTCAACCTGGAAGAAGCAGATGCCTTCATAGCCTTTGCCAACCTTTTGAATAAGCCATGTCAAATGGCTTTTTTTCGTGTAGATCATAGTATGGTAGGTATAAATATAAAAATAATTTTGATATTCTTGTAATTTCCATATTTACTTTGTGTTCGCAGTGTTCTATTTATTTTATTTTATTTTATTTTACATTTGTTTACAGGGAGAGTCCAACTGGGCAAGTTCCCCATTTTCAGCAGAGGCCCGGGGAGAAAAGCTCCACACATAACAAAAAGTTGACAGTACAGCAACAATCAGAGTACTAATGTACTTAAGAATATACATGCTAAAATATGTATAGAAAATTATCTCATCATACGAACATACAGCTGCAATTATACTTAAAAATACATGCAAAAATATGCATAAAGAGTTATCCATAGAGAATGGAGTAGGTGGTGGATAGAAGGAAAATAGAGTAGATTGGAGTAGATTGTAGAAGAAAAATAGAGTTCATAGTAGATTAGAATATGAACAAACATATGGATAAGAAGTTATCCATGAAGAATAGAATAGAATAGATAGCAGGAAAATAGAGTAGATAGTAGATTGAAGGAGAATAATACCCTTAAACCCTTAACCCCTTAAGGTATCATTGCAGGATCAAGTGAAACACTTGCGAAATAGACCAGCCAGTGTCTGTATGCATGTATGTGGATCAAGTGAAGAAGCCTTGTGTGGTACCTGGAGTAGAATAAGATATTGATCTAGTGGAACTTATCCTGGGTCTGAGCAGGTGCACTTCCATGAGCTGGTTAAGTAGCATCAGAGAATGATTTTGAAGTTATGATCTGATGTCAATCTTCACTCAATCCTTGACAGTAGGTTTGCTTCCAAACCTCGGAACCGACTTGGCCGTATACTTCAGCTCGCACCCTCCAAAACTCTCAAGCCAGGCACTCCCCATAATGCTCCTCTGAAATTACCTCAAATCTCATTTGCCACTTCGCAGACCAGGCACGTTTGTTCCTCTCTCTAGCCTTGGCTATCTTTAACAAGTCTTTTTTTGTTAAAGCTGCCTTTTTCCTTTAAAAAATCTACTTTATCTTCTGTTACTCTCCATTTTACCTACCCGCTCCTCTCATAGCTTAGCATGAGTGTATTTGTCTTCTGTCTTTCTATTCTACCATTGGTAGACCTTTTGAGTACCATTGTTGGTACATTCTTTTTTCATTACCTTTTTAAGTATTTCTAATTACCATCGCTGGTATCCACTTTCCCTATGGATTAAAAAAAAAAAAATCTTATCCATATCTTTTTCCTTTCTTGTTGCATGATTGTGTGACAGTTTTCACCATGTTGTTATGGCTGAACAACAACTTTCCCCTCTTAAATCTTCTAAAGACACCTCCATCTTTCAAAAGTGTCATAAGTGTGAGGGCAAGATGCCCAACTCTGACAGGCATACCTTGTGTGTCTATTGTTTGGGAAAGATTCATCTCCAAGAAGACTGATCTGTCACAGGTTTTCAACCTATACCTTTGACGAGGTGATTTCTGAGTCCAGGACTGAAGCTAGCACTTCTTCATCTTCCTCATCTTCTACTTCAAAGAAAAGGCCTTCTTCAATTCTAAGGTCATTGGAACCATCAAGAAAAATGCCTAAATCAACCTCTGTACTGAAGAGTTCGGCACTGGAAGGTTTATCTGGAACCAAAACTAAATTAGTCTTGGAGCTGACAGCTGTTTCTTTGACACCCACTGATTCATCTGCACTGAAGCAATTAGGGCTGCCTCCACTCCCAAGAATGACTTACCTTCTATGGACCTTTTTAAAGGCAGGCCACCAAGTCCTTTTGTGGAAGTGAGACCCCCTAAATCTCCTTCCACTGCCTCAATTTGATCTACTAAAAGTCTCTCAGAGGCCGATATTATGTGACTGGTGGATCAGCTTCTGATGGTGAGGGGATTTTCATCGGTTCCTAGCCACACCGGCACCAGAACCAGCCAATCTATGACACCCCCATGTCGTCCTCCAACTCTTGCTGAGTCTTTGGAGCCCTCGGTTTCGACTCTCCCAGTGTCGTCGACTATCTTGGATCCAGTGGTATCTTTTTCTCTGGTTCTGAGAATTGTCTTGAGTTCCTCTGAGCTTTCTGCACTAGAGGCCTCCCGGGGTCAGGACTCTCTGGACAGGTCCAAGGTGCATGGATCTCTTTCTGCTCCTTTGGAGCCGTCCATGTCCCTCGGCCTTTGTAGCATCAACCCAGGCTTCTGTTCTGGAGGCTGCCTCCTCGGTGCAGGGTGTGACTCTCCAGTACTGGGCTCCCATCCCTCTAGTGGGGGGGGGGGCCTTCCGGATCATGGAGAAGGCATTATCCATTGGGGACTCTCAGTCCATGCCATCCCTGTTGGGACAAATTTCAGCATCTCCTTGACCTGAGATACCACCAGCCTCATCCCTAGGACAGAGGACACAAAATTCCAAGGTTACACCCACTTTAATTGTCTCCTCTTTGGATATTTCCCTGGATCATCCCCCCAAGGAGAAATCCCTGTGAAGAGAAAGTGCAAGAGGAAGCACTTAGACTCTCCACAGGAGCTTTTCACTGAAAATACTGATTTTGATGAGGGGGACGGTTCCCCCAGGTCACCCCCTGATGATGTTTCCTTCGGGGACATCCTAGAAATTCTGAAACAGAGGGGTGGCTGGTCCTCCACCCAACCTTCCTTGGAGGAATCAGTATATCTGGAGGCTTTTCATGCCCAGCCCTCTGCTTCTTGGATCTCTCCGCCTATTGACAATCTCATTAAATTGATCGCTCAGTGGGCATGGAAGATGCCCAATGCCATAGAGCCAATCCCCAAGAGACCTGATCGTATCTTATCAGTCCCAAAAGATGAACCACATTGGTCCAAAGGGATTCCCGTTGATGCCATGGTGACAGCAGTGGCCACCAAGAAGGAACTTGCTGAGGAAAGTTGGACTATCCATCCTCCTAACAAGGAGTGTAGGGCTATGGATAGATTTGGAAAGCGCATTTATGCTTCAACAACCCTCGCTCTTAGGTCTTTAAATTATATGGTGCACTTTACCAGATTACAGAGGAATCTGATCAAAGAGCTCCCAGATACTGTCTCAGGGGCAGTGGCTGAAGAGGTTCTAGACAAAGTAACCTCTCAGCTAGTAACCCTTGATGCAGTTTCTAACTCGTACATGAGGCTCATTGCTCACTCGGCTGAAGGGACAACTAGGGCAGTGGGTTTAGGCATAACCATCAGAAGGCACTCCTGGATGCTCTTGTGCGACTTTATGGAACCATTTAAAGTTTCATTCGTCAACGCTCCATTTGACGGATCTACCCTTTTTGGTCCCAAGGTAAAAGACACCCTAGCCAAATGTGAAAATGATGGCAAGACCATTTCTGCCATAGGTGTACTTTTCTCTACTCCTCAAAGGCCGTACCCTAGGAACCAGAGAAGTGGGAGACTGTGGTTTAAAAAAATCCAAAGGGCCTTTCCAATATTCACAAGGCAAAGACTTCCCCCGGGTTAGAGGGGGAAGTGATGGAAGATGCCACCCCAGAGGCAGAAATGGACTGCAAAACCAGGGATCCAGAGAATCCTTCTTTGATGTTTCCTACCAGCACCCTTGAATGGTGGGCCCATTTTACCCTCCTCTGGAGGCAGTCGGGGGATGACTTTCTCTGCACCAATCTGTCTGGCAGATGTTAACTATGGACATATGGGTGCAGGGAATAATATTCAGAAGTTACAAAATCCCTCTATCACTACCCCCAAAATCCCAGACAAAACTCCCGGACATACCATCTACTCACAGGGAAGCAGCAGTACTAGAAATTCAAAAACTGCTAGGCAAAATAGTCATCCAGAAAGTCCCACCAGACCAAACAGGGTCTGATTTTTACTCTAGATTCTTTTTAGTGCTCAAGAAAACAGGGGACTGGAGACCCATCTTGGATCTCAGCCAGTTCAACAAGGCAGTTCAGCAAACCAAATTCCGGATGGTCTCAGTTCAGTCGATACTTCCATTCTTGGAAAAAGATGTGCTCTGTACACTTCCAAGATGCTTATTGCCACATAAAAATGGAAAATAGCTCCAGGAGGTTTCTGCACTTCCGGCTAGGAGCCAGTCATTTCCAATTCAAAGTGCTGCCCTTTGGACTCACCACATCCCCTAGAGTGTTCACTAAATACATGGCAGTGGTAACAGCTAAGACTGCAAGGATTTTGAGTATTTCCATATCTCAATGACTGTCTCCAGGCATCAGTTAGAAAGGGCAAGAGATTACATCTTACAAATTTGTACATCTCTAGGCATAACAATAAATTTTGAAAAGTCCAGACTTCATCCCACTCAACAACTGAATTTCATTGGAACCTTTTAGACACTATTTCAGGAATTGCATCTCTCCAGAAAGACTACATTGCATCAGATCCCAAGTCAGGCAAATTCTACAGAACAACAGGGTCCCAGCAAAATTGCTTCTTCAAGCATTAGGCTGCATGGCAGCATCAATCACTCTTGTTCCCTTGGCAAGGTATCACATGCAGATATTGCAATGGTTACTAGCTTCCCAATGGTCTCTGATACCAATGTCTCAAATAATTCTGATTACAGGTACTGCAAACAGGACTTCATGTGGTGACTACATTCCAACCAGATTCTCTTGGGCTGGCCATTCATTCTTCCCTAGCCTCAAGCCATAGTGACCACAGATACTTCCCAGATAGGTTGGGGGCATTATCTGGGAAGAACAGTCCAAGGCACGTGGTCCCAACTGGAGGCCAACTTGCACATCAGTGTTCTAGAGATTATGGCAGTGCTGTTAGCGTTGCAAGCATTCTAAGATGTCCTTCCTCTAGGGACAGTAGCAATTCAGACAGACACCATGTCGGTACTTTGGTATATAAACAAATAAGGAGGAACCAAATCTTACCCGTTGTTTCGAGAGGCACTCAGAGTTTGGCAGTGGGCGATTTCTTCCAACCGCTTTCTCACAGCAATGCACATTCTGGGGAGCTCCAACTTGATAGCTGACAAATTGAGCAGAACTATTCTCTTGCCCTCTTAATCCAGCAGTGGCAAACAAGATTTTTTGTCACTGGGGCCAACCTTGCTGCAATCTTTTTGTCTCTCCTGTAAACAAAAAATACAGATGTTACTTTGCCCTAATCCCCCTCAGGGAGAGTCACCCAGAGATGCTCTTCTCCACGATTGGCCACTGATATTGCAGTTTTTAAAGAAAGCTAAAAGGACGGAAAATTCAATAATCCTCATTGCCCCCTTCTGGCCTTGACAAGTTTCGTTTGCCTTCCTTTGACCTCATTTAATTTGGAAACCATGGATTCTGGAGCCAGCTCCTAATCCGCTGTCTCACCCAGAGAGCATGGTACATCTGAATGTCCAACGTCTCAAGCTCACTGTGTGGCTTTTCCATTTCCCGTGAATGCCAGGCATCCTCCTCTTTTTTCCCCTGTCTGACAAATTATTTTTGCTCATCACAAATCTTCTAGGAAAGTATGTCAAAGTAAATGGGAAAATGTGCTCGATGGACCCTTGATAAGGGACTAGACCCTTATTCCAGTCCTATTCATAACGTTTTAGATTTTCTAGCTACACTTTATCAATCTGGTTAATCTGCATCAGAATTAAAGTTCATCTAGCAGCAATTTCAAACTTTCTTATAGGACTGGATGGTGCCTTTCTAATGTCATACAAACTTTGTAAAGCATTCTTAAAAGGTCTTCTAATGCTAGAACCTCCATTTAAAGAGCCTGCTCCCCCTTGGGATCTAACTGTAGTTCTTCAGGCCCTTACTGTGACCCACTTTGAACCATCAGCAACTTGTAACTTAAAACATTTGTCTTGGAAAACTTTATTTTTAGTGGCTATCATGTCTGCCAGAAGAGTATCTAACCTTCAAGCTCTATCTTGCAAACCTCCCTACTTAATTTTTCACAGAGACATAGTTGTGCTTCAAACGAATCCTCTTACCCAAAGTTGTTTCCGAAACCAGCATTAATCAGACGTTTACAATTGCTAGTCTTTTTCCCAAATTTTTCTAACAAGGGAGAATATGCTGTCCATTTACTTGACGTGCACAGACGACTAAATTTTTATCTTCACAGGACTAGTTATTTTGGAAAACCAAACCAACTGTTTGTGGCATTCTCTTTCTCCATCTAGATAATCCAGTTTCAAAGATTACCTTGGCTAAACGGCTTAGACACTGCATCAGTTTAATTTATCATTCTAAAGGACTCCAACTTCCAAAACCAGTTCTAGCCCGTTCTGCAAGAGCGGTGGCAACAGTTTTTCATGCCAGGGCATCTTTAGACAGCATCTGTGCAGCAGCTACATGGTCTTCTCATCATACCTTTATCACTCATTACAAATTGGATCAGGTCTCGAGGGGACGAGCATCCTTTGGCTCTATGTTACTTAGGAATATTCTTCTGAGACCTCCCGAGACTGAAGTAGCTGGGACTCTGCCCACTGTCAAGGACTGAGTGAAGATTGACAACATCATTTAAAGAAGTTATGTCTTACCATAACGTTCCATCTGTGTTGTCGATCCTCACCAATCCTTGACATCCCCACCCTCCTTCCCCCATCCTGAGACTTGGTAGACGAATTAGTTCTTAGCTAGCTTCCTTTTAAGGACTCATATGTGGCCTTGGTTACTATGCCTCTCTTTTAACCATAATTTCTTTGTCTGACTGACACTTTCTTTGGCAAACTCGATCTGAGGTAATTTCTGAGAGGAGCATTATGGGTAGTGCTTGGCTGAAGAGTTTGGAGGGCACGAGCTGAAGTATACGGCCGAGTCGGTTCCGAGGTTCGGAACTGAATCCACTATCAAGGATTGGTGAAGATCGACAACACAGATGGAACATTATGGTAAGACATAACTTCTTTTTTATTATCTGGGATCCGAATTTCTAGAGGAAGGGTGTTCCATATTTTTGCAGTGGCACTGTAATGCAGGGAGTCTCCTGAACTATTCCTGATTTTGGATATTTCACCTAGTGCTTTGTCAGTGGATCTTAGAAGATGATTGTTAGTGTGGTGATTTAGTAGGCCTTTTAGTGATGAGGTTTTTGGGGGTGGTATAGGATCTGATGTGCAACTGTAAGCTGATTATAGGTCAGGAGGTTTGGAATTTCCAGCCAAGATAGTTGTTTCAGGGCTAGACAATGCTAGGTCCTGAAAGCTGAGTCGGTAGCAAACTTTGCAGTTTTGTTTTAACAGCTGGTTAATTTGTTTAAGTCTTCTTTATATAGGTTAGATAGTATAGGGGAAGCATAGAGAAGTGTAGACATTAGGTGAGTTTTTGCGATGGTGGCTCTACTGTTATTGGTGAGGTAGTTTTTGCATCTGTAGAGGGTGCTGAGTTTTTTATGGACTTTTGTTATTGTTTGTACAATATGTTTGTCAAATTTCATGTTGTTTTCTATGATAACTCCTAATAGTTTGGTTTGCAAGAATATTGAGATAGTGGGATTGCTTGAGGAGATTATTTAAATGGAGGAATGGGGTCTGTGGCTTTTGAGGGATGAAACAGCATTAGTTGTATTTTTTTTAGGGTTAAGTATTAGCTGTGAGTCGGATAACCATGTTTCTGTGGCAGAAAAGGATTCATGGGTAATTTTTTGCAGAAGTGGAAGAGATGGGGCAGAGCAGATAATTGTGGAGTCGTCGGAGTACTGGATCAGATTGGCATGGAGGATATATTTGTGGAGGTCGTTGGTAAATATTGTAAAGATGAGCAATCCAAGGATTGATCCTTGTGGGATACCTAAGGTTACTGGGAGGAGAGGAGATAGAGAATTTTGCCATCAGCTTGTTGACAGGTAGTTTTTGAACCATAATAGTGTTTAGTTACTTAGGCTGAGTTTAGAGAGTATGTTTAAGATTTTGGAATGTGAGACTGTGTCGAATGCCTTAGACAGATCAAGAAAGATAGTGAAGGCAGGTTACCATTGTTTTATTGTTGATTTACAGTGTTGTTAAAGCTACTAAGGGCTGTGGTCTTTCTGTGATTGGGTCAAAAAACGTGCGGTGTGTTGGCCAGGAGATTATTAGTTAGGAGATAGTTTAGGATTTGGGAATGTATGCATTTCTCAAGAATAATTTTTAATGGGGGGATAGTATGGTAATTGGGCGGTAGTTAGATAGCTTGGTTGAGTTACCACCTTTATGAAGTGGTATTGTGTGAAATTTTCCAGAGGGTCGGGATGCTATGTTCAGCTATTAATCTGTTTATTAATAGGAAGATAGAGTAAGAGATGGCCTTGGCTGCAATTTTGAGGTATTCTGCTGGGAGTTTATCGGCTGCTAGGGTTGTGGGTTTAAGTTTTGTCAAGTAGTTAGAAATTGTTTTAGAAGGTACTGGTTGTAGGGAGAAGCAGTTTTGATCTGTTGAGGTAATGTGATTAGGGTATGTTGTGGGTGAAGAAGTATTTGTGACATTTAGAATGGACTTGGTGAAATATTGGTTACATTGAGTGGCAGTATTGTCTGTGGTGGTATCAGTATTTGGGGGTGGAGTACTGGTTTTCCCTGGTTGTTAGATTTTATTGATAGCTGCCCAGAGTTTTTGAGTGTTAGATTTGTGCTTTGTTTGGATGTCTGAGTAGTGATTTTTCTTTTCCATTCTTCCTTGTTTTTTGGCATTGTTTCATAGTTAAAGGTATGTCTGTCTGTATACTATAGTTTTGTTTTGAAGCTATGCTTCCCATGCTTTATCCCTATGTTTTAGGAGAACTCTAGCAGTTTTAGTGAACCAGAGGGCATAGTTGAACTTTGTTCTTACTATTCTGATAGGGGCAAGGTTATTTAGAATGCTCAGAAAAGTAGAGTTAAAGTAATCAATGGCATAGTCAACGGGGAAATCAGAGAGAGGGGGTCCAGTTGCAGTGAAATAGAGCAGTTATGAAGTCTTGGGGTTTAAAATTCTTTGTATAATGTATTTGTTGAAGGGAGGTTGTTTTTATAGGTTTAACTTGTTGTCTAAGTACAAATGTAGGGAGATGGTTGCTAAGGGTGTCAGGGAGGGAATCAGTGTGGTGAGATAGGTATGGACAGTTTGTGAGGATCCTGTCCAGTATGGACTCTTTCTTGGTTGATTTATCTCTTCTGGTGAAAGTATGGATTAATTGGGAGGAGCCGTGGAGGTTTATATAGTTAGTGGGGAGGGGGGAATTGCAGGTAGACGAATGCATGTTAAAGTCACTAGTATCACTGTTTCTTGTGGGAAGGTATGAGATGCCCAGTGGAGGATAGATTCTACTGTATTAATGTTATCCCCTGGGGGAATGCATGCACCTATAATGTTTAGCTGTTTTTTTTTAATTGTGTTTTAGTTTCGCAAATATAATTTCAGCATTATTGAATGTAGGACTGAAAATGTCTGAAATGTATGTGGTAAGGTTGTTTTTGAAAAACTGGGCATTAGTCCCACTTTTTTTATGAGTTTTGGCTTTCCTGAGTATATTGTAACCTGGTAGAAGTAATTAAGTATCCATATTATGTGGCTTTAACCAGGTCTCGGTAATAATCACAATGTCAGGGGACTATAGTGACAGAGCTGCATGTAGTTCTGATATTTTGTTAAGCATGCTTCTAATGTTAATATTGACTATAAGGAGGTCTGCTAGATTTCTGAGGGAGTATATTGTGTGTATTGCTTGGTTAGTGGTGGAGTTGGAGTTAGATGTTGGGCCAGGATTTGGGTGTGTATTGCCACCTAGTATGAGTTTAGATGCTTTGTGAATGATAACTAGTAAGTATTTAGAAAATAATTTCTTATATTTTAGGGAGATGTAGGCTTTTCATTGTACTAGGAATTCAAAATTGGGCCATGTCCACATGAAATGTGCTTTATAAAGAAGGTGTGATTAATATGTATGCTTTGGTTTCTGAAGGGATTCGGTAGGTGGGAGCTTGCTAGCTTGGGTTTAAGGTTTTGATGATAGGAGGTGTGGAGTGAGCTAAAGTGAGGAGGATTCTTAATAGTACAACTTGGAATGATAGCATTAAGTATTTTAGGTTTGTCTAGGGATAGTTGTGAAAACTGGAATGAGAGTTAGGCTTGGTTGTAATGTAGTGTTTAGCGTAGTAAAAAGTTTAGTTGGGGAACAGGGAACTGTATGAACTTTGTAGAAATTAGAGTGGAATACCTTAGTGGCCGTGATGGTGCAGCCGTTAGCGTTGTCGCCTCACAGCAAGAGGTTCTCCCATTTGATTCTTGGCTGAAGCACCTTCTTTGTGGAGTCTGCATGTTCTCCCCGTGGTCGAGTAACATTTGAAAGACATGCAGGTAGGTGCATCTGTAATGGGTGTGCCTTCTTTGAAGGTTGGGCTTCAGGCTGGCAAATCAGCACCATAAAAATTCCACTGCCAATCATTAGCAGACCGGAGTTCTGCTGTGGTGACCCCTAACCGGGAAAAGCCGAAAGACCATTATATAGTGGAAGACCTTAATAGGTATGGCCAAAGTGATGTGCGTGTCTTAAGAAATTGTGTTATGATTGGTTGATGGTACTAAGGGGCTTGGCCCGGATAAGTGTAAAGGTCTTTGACGTGGGGGGGTTGGAATGAGGGTAGGGTAGCGGAGTGCAGCAGAAAATTGCTAAGGAAAAAACAATCATTAGGGTACAATATTATTTTCTGTAATTTTACTAACATGTTAGTTGTAGACTGCAGGTTTAAAGAGCAGCCCTACCCTGTATTTTTATTTTTTTAAAGTACACTCGTTGATTTAGAGGTTGAATAAGATAGCTGTCTAGGTAAGTTAGAGGGGAGACATTAGAGCCAGGAGAGTTGTTGAAATGGGAGTCATAGAGAGTGGGATAAGTAGGAGAACTTGTATAGTAGGAAGAAAATGCAGACTGTTGCAGCCGATTGTATACACCAAGAAATAGTAAAGATAATAAAAGGTGAGGGAGTGACAGAGGATAGATAGGGAGGGTGGAGTGCATTTCACTGATGTGCAGCTGATACAAGGGTGTGTTATACAGCAAGTGCTTGTTGCTTACAGTAAAATATAGTTAGAATTGAGTACAACATACATAGAATATAGACTGGCTGAGGTTAACTATGGTACACTGGCACTGGGAGAAACCGAAATCACCTGTGGATTTTAGGGTGTGTTTCTTGGGTTAAACAAGGCAGCAAATGGGAACCAAAGGGCCAGTACCTAGATTGATTAAAAAGTGTTGTAGAATAGAGAACAGAGTTTAAAAATCTGGTGGTTGGGCAATAAGGTAGCCTGGTGGTAAGGTGTGGTGACTTTAGACTACAAACGTCTGCTATCTGTAACTGTTCAAAATGTAGGATAAAATTGTCGGTATTAGTTTAAGGCCAAATATTTGTGTGTGCAATTTGTCTGCTTAGAATTGCAAGAACTTATATATAAATCACTGAAGGCAAAGTATAATATTCACTCTTTCTGCATTTTTTCAAAAACAGTGTTGTAAGGCAGTATGGTGGCTCAATGCATGACTTGCATCTCAGCTGCAGAGTCTAGGGTTCAGTCCTGACACACGTTCATTGTATTTTTGTTTGCATAACCCCCTCATGCCTTTATAGCATTGGGTGCAGTTTCCTCCCATTCTGCAAAACATGCTGGTTTACTGTCTGTACTACCCCCCCCCCAGACGTCTACATGTGTGTTGGGGGGGGGGGTTATAAGGCAGCAGCAACAGCAGACAGAATACCATGGTACATCATCAGGGTGACAGATTCCAGAAACAGAGAAATAATGCTTCCACTCTGTTTTCTGGTCAGACCACACCTTGAATATTACATGCAGTTTGGGAGACCATATATGGGGAAAAAATCATTTATGCTCTTGGGAGGAATCCAAAGAAGAGCTGCCGGAAAGCTCATTGGGATGGAGGGGAAGGAAAAATTACCAGAGGCTAGAGGAGCTCTAGCTTTTCTCAGCTAAGACCAGAGGAGATACTGGTACACAAGATTATCTCAGGGAGATGTGAAGGGGTCATTCTTTACAAGAAACACAGAGGGACAAGAAGATAGCACAGGCAACAGATTTTAGGGGCTGACTAGTCCCTAGATCAGAGAAAGTATTTTTTTTCCATAGGGAGTGTTATGAAACTGTGGAATGGACTGTTGGAATAGCTGTTGGACAAACAGTCATTTAGTAGGGCATGAGATGTGTAAAAAGTTGTAAAGAGGAAGCAAGGATGAAGGGAAGGTAGAATGCTAAACCTGCATGAAAAGGTAGACTTGTTAAGTTTATTTATCTCCTTCTCTTAAGTAAATATAATGTAAAGTGAGCTATTTACATCAAAATGTACAGACCAAAGATCTAGTAGACTTTTGCCATGACTTGTAATGACCTTCTGATGTTTGCATCCCTATTGTCCCTTCCTACATTTAATCTATTTGTTGAGTATTACAGGACATTGGTTCTGCAATATTAATGGCATAGTCCAGCCTGGGCTAGGATAGTAGACACTGATGTCAGAACTGATTTGTTATGGTAATTACTAAGATTAAAGTCTAATTATGTTTTTAAGAATTATAGTTGAAGACCTTAATAGTTGAGTAAGGCCCTCCACAAGTGTTCCAGGTCTCCTCCTTGATCTTCTGCTCTGACGTCCTAGACGCTTGTCGGCTTGTTCCAGGTTAATTGTTAGTTTATGTAAACAGGAAGCAGACAGAGTAGAGCTGAAGATGTACTAGTAAGATAACTGCTTACCCCTGCAGAATTAGTTTTATTATATTCTGCACAGTGTCCCATCTTGTATCCATGTGCATACGTAATGCACATTCAACTCGATTAGAAACCTCTCTACAGGGAGTATCAGCCCTAAGCTGGAAATTCTTTTCCACCCCCCAAGATTGGTCATCTAGCAAAAATAATGCTCACTGTCTATCTCAGTCCCTAATTAAAACTATTTTTGCCTGGAGCATAGTCAAGACTCAATGCCTGTGTGACATGGAGCTAGCATGTATAGGAACTTCCCTCAGCCTTACTGTCATGATAGAATAATAGCCCTGTAGAAGTGATCTATCATTTGGAGCCCTGTATACAATGGGTTTACTTTCCTGATTTCTGTGATATGTATATCTGTGGGGGATCTGTACAGATGCTCGACTGCATCTTTCACCGAATCCCAATTTGGTGAGCATACTTGCTCGAAAGTGCTGTTCACCTAAGCAGCACTTTCGCGTAAGTATGCTTGTTGTTCTGGTTGTACTACGGTGCGGTAAGGGAAAATTCCCTTTTCCCCACTGTAATGTGACCTCGGAATGAGAATATTAAAGTAGGGAGGGTGTAGGGGGCTTGCCCCCCACATCAGGGGGTGCAGGGGGGCCTTGCCCCCTTGCATTCAAGTAGATTTTGTGTTTTATTTTTTTTAACATACTTTAATGAAAGTGCTTTTTCGATGAAAGCGCTTTCGTTAAAGTGTGTTCGGTGGTAATGGATTTGGGCTTTTGATCTTTTGATCAAATGTCCTAGATGCATCTGTGGTGTAGTCTTGAGAGGGCATTTTTCTAAATGTCATGTAGGGCAATGAGACTTTTACTGATGGTTATTTCTAGGAATTATCACTCTTATGTACTGTAGGCAAATTTTCTGATTGTTATGGGACCTGTCCTCCAGAAACATTCAATAAAAATGGGATATCACTTATGTTTAGCATTTGTAGCTTGAGTATGATCATTTATGTTTTGTCTTAGTAGTACAGCACAGTGAGTTGCTGCTTTGAGCCTTCCCCTGTAGCTTTGGGGTTTGATTCCCTCAGTTTTCACTTGCATACTCTGGCAAGATTGTGAACAGTAATAAAAGGTCTGGTATTACTCCTAATAACAGACACATGTGCTTAGTGGGACTTAACTGATTAGAAAAAAGTAAAAAAAGGTGCATTAATTAGTCTTGTGAATGTGTGATTAAATCAGTTTATGCATTAAAACAAACTGCAATCAGTGTTCAGATAGTCACATAATGTATTTCTAAAGTCATATTACAGTGCTTGACCTATAACAAGAGGATGTGAAGATGCTCACCAAGGCTTTTGCCCTCACCAGTGTGTAAATGCTTTTTTTGTATCTTTTATTATAAAGAGAGTTATTAGCCATTAAAAACATCTCAAACAAATGATTTTGGAGTAATTTCATGTATATGATTTTCTAGCTAGTTTACTTTATATTTGATCATTGATAACCTGCAACCAGGTTTAGTTGAGTTAGTCAAATGGCCACAATATGAAAGCCGAAAATGCTGAGATGGAATTATCAAAATCCACATTATCAAAGGGGAGAGGTGTATGAGACATCTGTTGTTTGAGATTGCAGAGCAGCAGGAATTGGGGCCCTTTCCCCACTGTGGTGCAGTCTTGGAGTTGGCATATGTAATTAGTAGGAGGTGTGGAAGGCCCCCCTGCAAAAAAGATCTCTTCTTCAGTTTACATTTTTGATTTTGTAGATGCTGATTATTCCATCCTGATGTTTTCAGCTTTGATACTGCGACAATTCGACTAAGTGAAATGGATACCTTGTAACCTAATATTTACTTTATTGTTATACTTTATTGTCATTTATTATTTTTTAACTTGAACTTGTATCCACGGGAATGTTTTTACCTTTATGTGCGCGCACGTACACACACACACACACACACACACACACACACACACACACACACACTGATAGCTGATTATTATTCACAAAGATGCAGACTGATTGGACAGACCATTCATTGAGCACATTGTAAAAATCCAGAGTTACTTGTCACAGTAATTAGTTTGGCAATCCTGCTGAAAATAAGTATCACTCTGACTGGCAGCTGCTGAACTGACACTAGACAGTTCTGGAAGGTAAAACATATCTGCAAATCACTAAGTAAAAATTGCAAAATATTCATCCTGTTGATCTATGTTCACAGTCCCATCTTGGTTCTGAAGTACACTTTTCATATGGACAGCTTTTAACATGCCACAGTCCTTACTCATGTATTGCAGTCAGTATATCTAAAATTGGAGCCAGAGCAAACATTTTCCATTTCCCAAACCTCACTGAAAAACTGTAATGAACCGAAACAACATCTGAAAAAATGGGTAAAGTAAAGGTTCTCTTTTGGATGAATGTATTGTGCAAATGTTGGCATATACATAATAGACCCAGGTGCAGTACATCAGTCAGATGCGTATTAGACCATCAGAGGCAGAGAAAGGTTAAAGTCCATTAATGCAATGACTTTATTTTAAACAAGGTATGAAAACACTGTGTTCATCATATCGATCACTGCTGCAGTAGCCTTGGCTATATGAGTTATATTCTGCCAGCAAATTTTTAGATTAGGGACTTCCAAAATAGCTGCACATTGAGTAACAGCTTAATTCTAGCACTCCCAGGGTGAAAACAAAATCTTAGCAGAAAAAGCCAATGAACCTAGACTTCTGCATAAATTTCAGTAGCTGGCTAGTAAGTGCACTGCCTGGATGTCCAGAAAAAAGAAATTCAGAGGATCTGAAGGAAAATCAGCTACAAAAGGCGATGCTAAAACACCGACTGGAAAAAGTACTGTAGCTGTTCAGCAAAAAATCAGTGTAAGCTTCAGACATGACTTCCAGCAACCCAGAGGAAAGTATAAGGCAACTGCACACAGACCTGACTAAAATAAATGAAACACTGATGGAGTATATCAATTCAAACAATAAAATGCAGAAAAATGGAAGAAGCTGTAAACAGATATTCAGATAAGGTGATAAAACTGCAAAACATAGAGGTCAAAAATGAAGAAAAGGCTGGCTGAATATGAGAGTGCACAAGAAGAGATGTTCCAAAAATAATAGAATCAAAGGACAGAGCATGTAGGGAAAACCTGAGATTTTCTGCAGTACCAGAGAAGCTGGAAGGAACAGACTGCACTGATTTTATGAAAGCGCAAATAAGTAACTGGACTACTGTTCCACAACAGGAATTATTAATTGAAAGGGGATATCATGTGTAGGCTGCAAACCTGGCTATGAGAAAACAACCTAGACCATTAATAGTAAAGATGCAATCCTACCAGAAGAAGGGGTTGATTCTGACAAACCTGTGGCAGGAGGACAAAGTAATAAAAGTGGGAGACATCATAGTGTTTGTAGAGAATGACTATTTATTGTACACCAGGCAGAAGAGGAGTCAATGTATTCCATTATTCGGGGAATGTCAAGAAGCAGGTGTGAAATTCAAACTGCTTGTACCTAGCTATCTTCAAAATAGTTTTCTCTGGCAGAACAAAATAATTTTTTGATGAATTACATGCTAAGGAGTAAATACAAAAGTTTGTCCAAAAAAAGTGAACTGTGAAACCGAAGGACATTTTGCTTCTTGTTCTTCTGGTAATAAAGACCACAGAGAGACTGTGCCAGTGAAACATTGTCCAGTGTTTCAATGGAAAATGTTTGAGAGAGGGAAAAAAGGGCAATAGTTGACTAGAAAATATGAGATTATGTTGGAAATGAAGCAGAGACAGGGTTTGGGAGATGAAGATAAACAGGAATAGAACCAATACATTTGGAAATATTGGACTTTCTTAGACATTGTTAAACTTGTAGGGGACTTTAAATCATATGTCCTACTTCATGTCATTAACATTTGGAGAATAAAGTCAGTAACTTGGAAATTGACAAATGGGGGATTACAAAGCAATAATTATATTTGTGAAACATGACAGAACAGTAATATCTAGAAATGTTGGACTTTTTAGACTTTGTTAAACTTCTAGGGGACTTTAAAGCATATGTCCTACTTCTTGTCATCAATGTTTGGAAAATACTCTGGAGAGGGGAAGAGAAGGGCAAAAGTTAACTGTAAGTAAAGGAAAAATCTTAATAGTACTATTTAAATTGTGCACGATTTTCTTTGCATGTTATAAAGTAATGTTTTTTCAGTTACTTTAAAGTGTAATGGGGATAGTAGTGTAAGTAGGTGCTCCTGATTTTTTCTTTCTCCCATCTTTTCTCTTTCTCTTTGTTCAGCTTTAAGAAATGTAGACACTGCAATGTAAAAAAAATGATCTGGTTAAAAGAGCATGAAAAAAGAAACATTATTGTGCTTTTTCTCATTCTTGCATAGCGGAATGCCTGGGTTGGCTGTTAGCTTAATCTATTATCATGATTTATCATGATTTAAGAGAAAGCAAGTAAACAAAAATGAATGCTGAATCCTATAAGGCTTTTTTCTAGTAAACAGTTTTGTGGCGGGTTCTCATGTCTCTAGCAGACAATCCCATAAAGAGAATGGCTTGTGGAGAATGTTTTCTGAAAATATTCAGGTGTTTTCCTGTAGCTGAGAGAGCTACAAATATAAGACAAAACCAGACAGCACTTAATAGAACCACAGGCTGTACCTATGCATCTTTTTTTAGGTTAGCTCAAGTCTATGTGTGTGGCTATCAGTTTGGAGCATATGTTTATCTTAGGAGAGTAAAACTTCAAAATTTGAAGATGTACATAGTTTTGTGTGTTATTATTAAGTTAATAGGTTTTAGGGAGGTATTTTGTGTGTATGTGTGTGTGTGTGTGTGTGTATTTTTGTTTGAGTGTTTTCAGTAAAACAAAAAGTTCTGTAAGATGTGACATAGGCTCAATTGGAGATGACAAGAAACAACTGTATAAAAGATTAACCTGCCAAACAGTACATGCATGTAAAACAAAAGCTGGAACTAGGCATTTAACAAAAAAGCTGTTATACATAAAATGTGGGAATAATAATTTCTCAAGAATATGGTGCTTTCTGTAATGTCTTTAAATGTTAATGGACTCACAGATAAATACAAAAAGAGTAGTGAACTATATTAAAAATGTAGACTGCAAATGTCTATGCTACAGGAGACACACTTGGAAATAACTGAACATGTGAATTTGATACAGACAGGTTTTCAGGATGGTTATTCAGTGGAATACCTTGGGCAAAGGAAGAGAGTAGTATTTATATTAATTGTAGGAGGAGATCCAGTAGTAATAGAAGAAGATAAAAAAGGCAATAATGGTAGATCATAGTACTAAGGGACTATTGGCAAAAGAGGAGGATTACACTGGTATGTATTTATAATCCATTGAAAACTGTTATAATGGAACTTAAGACAATTCTGGGAGAATTAATCAGCTTTCAGCAAGGAATGTTATTTATAGTTGGGGACTATAATTTGATTTGCAGCAGTGAAGATGTGTCTGGGGGCCACAGAAGGAAAATATATAATAAAAGAGGGTAGATTTTTAAAGAAATTTATGAAAATATTTGGCATGGAAGGTTTGAATTCAGTACTGGGGGTTTGGAGTGAATTTACATATATTTCCCCAAGATAAAAAAACTGGGCTAGGGTATACAGAATTTGCATTTCGCAGGAACATGTGCATTTAATTGAAGGTATTGATATGCACCAAATAACTGTTTCAGATCATGCACCAGTAATAACTAAAATAAAAACACAGGGTAATGAAATAAAACTGAGACACTGATGCTTTCCCACCTATCTGTTGAAAAGAGAGGAATTTAAGGAATGGGAAGTGGAAATTTTTCAGGTGCTATTAGAGAAGAAATAAATTTCTTCTGAAAATATAACTAGGGAATGGGATAAAATTAAAGTGGAGTTTAAAAATAGGGTGAAAGTAAAAGAAAGGGAGATGTGGTTAAGAAGTAACAAGAATTATGTAGAGGGGCTGACATGTTAAAGTATTGCAAAATATGGATAGTCTTCCAGAACAGGAGGAGCAACTGCAGAATACTAAACAGAAAGTAAGGGCTACCTCGATAATATGCATGAGTTTAGAAATATTGCTGTTAAGAAACTGTTTTTGATTAAGTAACCAATAACGCAAATAGCATTTGATTTAAAACAATAAAAAGTAAAAAAATCCTGAACTAGATGTTTAAACATACGTTTAAACCTTGAATCCACAGTTTAGCACTTTCATTCCTCTGCATGGCAGTAGTTGCAGCTCACCTGAGACTGTAAGGATTCCAGGTGTTTCCATATCTGGATGACTGGCTCTCAGCATTGCATCTGGGTATCACCATAAACCTGACAAAGTCGAACCCATAACCGGTTCAGAGTTTAGAATTTATTGGAGCTTCCTTGGACACAGTGAACCAGATTGCAGCTGTAACCACTCATCGTGTTCAGACTTTGAGAGATCATGTTCAAACCGTCTTAAACCGGTCTTCCCCACCGGTAAGGCTGATACTTCATGCTCTCGGATCTGTGGTGGCTGCTATTCCCTTTGTCCCACTAGCAAGGTATTTTATGCGAGTGCTTCAATGGATTCTGGCTGCTCATTGGTCTATTCTCTACCAGCTTCTATCTGTTCCTATCAAATTGTCTTTGATATTGAGGAAAGCATCTCCAATGATGGCTGCTGTAGGACAACCTGACGATCAGCAGACCTTTCCTCCTTCCTTCTCCTTAAGCCACAGTGACCACGGATGCTTCCCAGTTGGGGGGGGGGGGCATTTCAAGGCAAAGATGATCCAAGGCACATGGTCAAACATAGAGTCCAGGTTGCCAATCAGTGTTCTGGAGATGAGAGCAGTCCTCTTAATGGTGCAAGACTTTCAGGATGTTCTCCCTCTAGGAACTATTGAGATTCACACAGACAACATGTCAGTGGTGTGGTACATCAGCAAAGAAGGAGGAACCTGCTCTTACCTGTTGTGCAAAGAGGCCATGAGGATCTAGGAATGGGCAATGTCTTCGGACCATTTTCTGCTTGCAACTCACATACCGGGAAAATCCAGTGTTCTGGAAAACAAACTCAGCAGGCCCATTCTGACCCCTTATGAGAGGCTCCTCAACCAATCAGTAGCAGACTTGATCTTCAGCCACTAGAGCCAACCCTGCTGCAACCTGTTTGCATCCCCCCGACCAACAAGTGTAGAAACTACTTTGCTCTGATCCTCCCCTGTGGGGGAGCCCCGAGGGATGCTCCCCAGTCTCCTATACACTTTTCCATAGCTACCCTTGATCCCAAAGCTTCTTCAGAATGCAAAACTTCTGAAGTCCTTGGTAATCCTCATCGCCTCCTATTGACCTTGTCAGATTTGGCTCCCTTGCTTCTGGTCTCACCTGAAATATCCTCCATGGCTACTGGAACTCAAATAGGACCTCCTTTTTCACCCAATAGAGGGTTTTCATCCTAGTCTGATATCTCTCAAACTGACCGCTTGGTTTATCCACTTCCAGTGAGTGCTTGAAGGTCCAGGCTTGCTTTTCATGTCCGAGATATTATTCTAGCCTCCCAGAAACCAGCTACCAAGAAAGTATATGGGAGTAAATATGAGAGATTTGCCTTCTGGTCCACTAAAGAGAACATTGACCTCTTTTTCAGCTCCAGTGTCAGCTATCCTTCTCTTAATTACATCTCTTTTCAAAGGAGTCAGTTTCTCTACTGTCAAACCTCAATTGGCTGAGATCCCGGCACTGCCTTTTAAGCCTCCTTATATAATTTTCCACAAAGGTAGGGTGTCCCTTCGTACTAATCCCGCTTTCATGCCCAAGGTAGCTATAGAATCCAGTCTCAACCAGACCGTACAACTACCTGTTTTCTTCCCAAATTTCTCTAATGAAGGAGAATGTTTGTTAAATCTTCTTGATGTTCATAGGCAGTTAAGATTTTATCTTCATAGGATGAAGCCATTTTGAAAGTCAGACCAGTTATTTGTATCCTTCTCTCATAGCTACCTAGGTCAGGAGGTTTCAAAATTTACTTTTGCTAATGGATAACAGATTGCATTACTTTGATTTATGCCAAAAACAGATTACAGTTACCTCGTCGTCCTAAGGCCCACTCAGCTAGGTCTGTGTCTACCTCTTCTGCCTTTTCTTCCAGGGCATCTTTAGATGATATCTGTGCTGCAGCCACTTGGTCAAAAACTTGTAGCTTTGTCACACATTACAAATTAGACATTGTTTCCAGGAGCAGGGCTTCCTTTGGTTTGGCAGTGCTTCAGCATATCCTTCCTTGAGACCACTCAGAAGTTGTATAGCTGGGAACTCTAACCCAGTCGTGAGGAGGAATGTAAGAGACAACATCAGATTTATAAGTTATGTACTTACCATAACTTGGTGTCTGTGTTGTCTTCTTTCATTCCTCCTCACCTTCCCTCCCAGCCATCCCCCTACCCAGTGCTCTAGAAGATCTAGAGAGAACTTTTTAAGAACATATGTTCCTGGTTTTGAGCCTCTGGTTCTTTATTTGTACTCTCTTCTTTTTCTTTTTCTGCTGTCTATCAGTTATTTGGGCAGCAATCTTGATCTGAGGGGGGTTAGAAAGAGGACAGTGCATTATGGGAAGTGGGAGGAGCTCGAGACTTGGATCCTAGTCTGTAAAAATGCATCCGAGTCAGGTCTGAGGGTCGGATCTGTAACCCTACCGTTAGGAGGAATGAAAGAAGACAACACAGATACCAAGTTATGGTAAGTACATAACATAATTATAAAGTGTTTATGTCTGTAATGGCTAAATGAATTGCAAAAGTGATGCCAAAATTGATAGATATGGATCAATGTGGTTTTGTGGTATGGAGGCAAATATTTGTCACTGTTAGCAGAACACTGATGATCCAGAGGGAAGCACAATGGTAAGAAAATACCACTGTTGTTGGTGGGACTTGATGCAGCGAAAGCAATTGACATAGTAAGCTGGAACTTTGAGCAGAGCAGTGGAAGTATTTGCGTTCCCTGATAACATTTTTTGGTCAATTGGGAGACTATATGAGGGACCGCAGGTGAAAATTAAAGTGGGTGGTGTCCTCTCTGATAATTTCAGAACCGGGCAGGGGTGTCCTCTCTTCCCTTTGTTTTTTGCATTATATTTAGAACCATTAGCAAAGAAAATAAGGGACTCAGAAATTCAAGGATATAATTGGTATGCTTCATAGGTGTTTACTAGGCAAAGGGCTTTTTAAGCCTTGCCATGGCAGTCAAGAAAAACTGGCTGTATTTGCAGATGACATTATTTTATACCTGACAAATCCAGAAAGGGACATTACAGTGCTATGGAATGTATTTAGACACTTTTAAATCTTTTCAGGATACAAACTTAATGAAGCTAAAACAAAGACAGTAGCAGTAAATTTTGTACCCACATATGAATTGGTTCAGCAATATCCATACTTATAGGGACACGATAAAAATTAAGTATTTAGGAGTATGGATTAAACATTATTCTGGTGTGGTAGCTAAGGATATGTGGGAAGAGACTAAACAAAAGATAATGCAAAATCTTAGAAAATGGAAGCTCTGTTATGTGGATATCCATAGTAAGATGCAAGCAGTTAAAATGTTTTAGTCCCTTTAGTCTTATACACAGGTCAGGCATATTTTTATCAAACAGATGAGAAATTGTGGATAGCAATTAATAAAGAGCTGAAGGATTTTATTTGGGCGAGGAAGACAGCAAGAGGCAAGCGGGATAAGCTTATTCTTCCAGTAGAACAAGGCAGACTGGGATTTATCCAATTTGAAGTGGTATTTTCAGAGCAACACAGTTGAGGCTTCTATATGTGGCACACAGAAAACTATAATTCAGAGCGGAAAGAGATGATGATGAAATAGGGGGGGGAGCTCACGAAACAAGGAGTGACTGGGATTTTGGATGCAGATCTTTAAGGAGAACAATAATAATCATACAGAATATTATATTCATAAAGTAGCAGAAAGTATTCTAAGAACTAAGCCAACACAGAAATGGAGAAAGGAGATTCGGCCGTTGGGGATAACTGCAATTACAGATACAGATAATGGCCAAGAGAGTACTGGAAATTATTGGAGGAAACTAGCAAAGGAACCAAGATATTGAGAGCAAATAACTAGAGAGGGAAAGGTAATAGAATGAGAAGACGCCAAGAACTTATTTGGACTGCAGGTTAGAGATTGTCTTCCCTATCGAGGACTGATATCAGAGTATAGAAAAACAAAATGCAGCTGCACTGCTGAAGGTGCCGAGTATAAACGCAGAAATAAATCGAAAAAATCCTCGGTTCCACCACGGCACACCAAGGCAGATTTAAAAACGAAACAAAATTTAATCTTTAATAAAACTTAGCAAGGTGGAACATGTAAATCTTCGGATAAGCGCTTTCGGCTTACTAGCCTTCATCAGACCCTAGACTCTACAGTTATTAGATTTTATTATTATTATAGATTTTTTTTTACTATAGAATGCTGCATAAAGCTGTATGACTACTTTGCTTTGTATGTGTATATGCTAATATGTTTTGTCATTCTTATTGGAGCTTTTCTACCCAGGCTTCCACTGAAAATGGGCTCCTTTTAGGCCCAGTAGGCTTCTCCGGTCATCAAAATGAAATAAATAAAATATTTTTTTCTGTTTGGCAACAGATTGCTTCAGACAAATGAGCTTCGAATGCTTTTCAGCAAAGTTACATTTGGCAGTGGGAGGATATTCCCTCTTTCCAGAAGGTCATTCCTTGTCCAGATCCACCTGTTCTTCATCATATATTGTCCCAAGAATTGATAGAACCAGTTATTCCTTCCCAAGTGGGGAAGAGTTTTTGTTCAAGGATTTTCCTACTGCCAAAAAAAAGAAAATGTTTGGAGAACAGTTTTGGATTTTTCTTTCTTAAACCTGTTTGCGGTAGTTTCCTAATTCAGGATGATGTCGCTTCACAACCTGTTATCTCCTCTTCCTCTTTGAAGTTTCCTGGTAACACTAGACTTATAAGATGTTTATCATCACATCCTTATCCATCCAGACTTCAGAGCTTTCCTAAGGATTTTTATGTATGGATCACATTATGAGTTCTCTGTTTTAACCTTTAGACTGTTCACTGCACCAACAGTGTTCACAAAGTGTCTAGCTCCGGTTATAGCTCATTGCAGGATACAGGGTGCCCACACTTTTCCATATTTAGGTGACTTGATTATCTTTGGAGAGTCTTTTTCTAAGTGTCAGGAATCACCCTCTCCCTGTTGGGTGAGAGATATCTTACACAAGTTGGACTTCCCAAGGAAACAGTCAAAAGTTTTTCTTGACTCCCTCACACAGGATTGTGTTCCTGGGATGTCAGCTAGACACCTCAGTTCTTCCACAGGGGAAAATAGATCCTTATTTAGATCGATTTCTAAGGTTTTCCACTCAGACTTTGGTCACTGCTAGGGAATACCTCAGGATTTTGGGTCTCATAACATCTATGATTCTCATGATACCCCTGACATGACTCCACATGATTCCCAGCATCAACACCCTTTATCTTTTCATTTCCCAATACTTGGGGTTGTCAGAAGAAAAATCCTTTGGTGGAGACAACAGATATCCTTAAATCCAGGTCTGCCCTTCTCCTTACCAGCCCCAAAGCATTCAGTATCCACAGACGCTTCTGATTTTGCTTGGAGAGCAGTTTTATGAGGGATAAATATGCAAGGGTGTGGGACACCAAGGACAGATGGAAGCAGATAAATATCAAGGAGATGCTTGCCTTGATCAAGGTACTCAACTGTCTGAACCATTTGACCCCTGGAACCTCTTCAGAGTTGTTTCAGACAATACTGCAGTCATGTGGTACATCAACAAGCAAGGGGTAACCAGGTCATACCCCTTTTGTAAAGTTGCTGCGTTATTTTGAATTACATTTACAGTTACATTCTATTAAAGCAGAATTTTCTGGCAGACAAGCTGAGCAGGACCAGGGCAGACCCTCATGAATGGAAACTAGATTGGGGCTTCCAACATTTGATCTATCTGTGTGGAGTTCCTCAAGCAGATCTTTGTCTCTTGTTTGAACAATCAACTGGCAAGATTCTGCTCCAGGACCGTATGTAAGATGGCTTGGAAGAAAAATAGCTTTTCTTTTTTTGTACAGGAATGTTCCTGTATGCTTTTCCACCTTTTCCACTAATATGAGGGTACTTTTGAAGACTCAGAAGGAATCCCCCAAGATCATTGTGGTGACCTCCCTTCTGTTCTGTGCAGTTGTGGTTCTCCCTAATTTCAGAAATGTCCAGGGGCAGTTGCCACAAGCTGCTTCACAGACTGGAACTGCACAAGAACAGGGGTTTTTGATACACTCCAACATCAATCATTTTCAATAATCTGCCTGGATGATAAGGTCTTAATTCCTTTTATTCACCTGTTTATTGAGGACATGCAGCAGGTACTAATGGAGGCAAGAAAACCTGCTGTTAGAAAATTATATATTAGCAAATGTAAAAGGTTTTCTAGTTGGTGCCAATAACATAACTAGCACTCATTCGGGGCTAGTTGTTCTCTGGTTTTACAAAACTTGTGAGAGTTACTATCCTTATAGACTTTATTCCTCTATCAAGGTTCATTTATCGGCCATTTCGGCATGTCCTCATAGATCCTTCTTTTTCAAGGCAGTCTCAAGACAAAATATTCTTCAAGCCAAACTGTCAATCTCCCCGTTTTCTGTACTGAATATAAAATGAGGGAGAAAGGATACCCCATATCTTGGATGTCCATAGACAACTCTGCTACTATCTTGGCAGAACTAAATCTCTCAGATCTTTGGATCAATTGTTTATATCTTGTGAAGATAAGAAGGGACAACCTGTGTCAAAACAGACTATTTCCTAATGGCTGTTACACTCATCATAACAAATCTATTCCAGGCAGAGTCAAAGCCCTCTCTACATGACCTTGGCTTCATCTGTGTTTTTTGGAAAGGATTAGACTTCAGAAATATTCTAGAAGCTGCTATGTGGTCCACTGTACGTACTTTTGCAAAGCATTAAAATTTTGATTCCTTCTCTGTGTCCACATCAAGCTTTGCTAGGACCATGTTTTCATGGACTCTTCTCCTTCCACCTCCCAAATAAAGTTAGCTATGGTAATCTACCCATATCGCTAAGGCTACTGTAGCATTGATCAATATGATGAACAATAGTACAGCTGTGTAAGTAGAACTTACCATAACAGTATGTGTTTCAGTGATCACTGCTGCAATAGCTGCTCCCTGTCGCCACCCCCCTTGTGTTTATTGGTGTGTTTTATGCCAGGGTGTGGACATTTATTTTTTGTTGTTCCTAGCATTGCCCTTTCAGGGCTCAGCCTCCCTCTCTGTGCTCTCAGGAAAGCTCACTGTTGTAGTAGCCATAACAATATGGGTTAAATCCTGCCAAAGAGATAATGCCTGACCAACTTCCAAAGCTTCAGGGCACCTTCCATACACCCAACATTGTCTTTAGGTTAGCTCAAGCTTATTGACAGTGTGGGTACGTGGAAGGTGCCTTGATGCCTTGGAAGCTGGCTGGCTGTTATACCCTTGGCAGGCTTTAACCCATATGCTATTGTAGAAGTAATAATTTGAACATATACTGTTATGGTAAGTTCAACTTTTGCAACTTTATTTTGTTAAATAATGTCATTGTATAATATCAGTAACTCATGCTTGGGTGTGTGCATTGTTTACCCACAGTTTGCTTTGTTTGATCACTCATGCTCTGCTGGCATGATCAGACCACACCAACCTTGGATAAATCCTGCGTTATGCACAACCAACCATGAGTTTGTTGTGTATGCACACACACACACACACACACATATATATGTATATATATATATATATATATATATATATATATATAATGTGTGTCTGTATATCCGTGTGTGTGTGTGTGTGTGTGTGTATATATATATATATATATATATATATATATATATATATGTGTGTGTGTATCTATATATATATATATATATATATATATATATATATATATATATATATATATATATATATATATATATATATATATATATATATATGTGTGTGTCTGTGTGTGTGTGTGTGTGTATATATATATATATATATATATATATGTGCACACAGGTCTAGTTTGCTTGGTCGAAATTCACTTGACTAAGTACACTTGACTGAAAGCTCAATTCACTGAAAACTCATTTGGTCAAAATTAATTTCATCAAAAATTATGTATGGCCTTTTCCCCTCTGTAGTGCGATTCCGGAGTTAGAATATAAAGTCAGGGGGTGTGGGGGGCATAGCTCCCACCTATTTTAAATGTTTTAAACCATAGACATGTGTATTAACAAGTGCAATGAACAACTCTTTCCACAAGACAATATAAACTCAAACTGTGTGGGGGCTATGCCCCCACACCCCCTCTTACTTTATATTCTTACTCCAGGGTCGCATTACAGTGAGGTAAAGGCCATATATTACTTTCGACGAAATGAGTTTTGGCCAGATTAGTTTTCAGTGAAGTGAGCTTTCAGTCAAGTGTACTTAGTGAAGTCAGGTTCGACCAAAGTAAACCCAAGCACACACGTGTGTATATGTGTGTGTGCGTATGTGTGTGTGTGTGTGTGTGTGTATATATATATATTTCCCCATTAGAATCTCGAATTGCTGAAAGCTCGAAAGTCAGAAGCTCGAGCCCAGAATCTCGAGTCTTCAGCAACTCGAAATTCTAAAGTGGACATAAAAGATGTGCAAACATGTCTTTACAATGTTTTTGCAGGGTGGGCAAGCCCCCCTGCACCCCCCACAATCGAGATTCTGGGCTCAAGCCTATGAATTTCGAGCTTTCTGGATTTCAAGCTTGTGAAGGGGAGCTATATATATATATATATATATATATATATATATATATGTATGCATGTATTCTTAATAATTGCCAGTAAACTTTCTTTGATGAAAAACGCATCAAGAAACGTTTATTGTCAATTACAACACCAAATAAATCTAAATAAAAGTGATCACAAATCTAAACAAACACGTTACATTTGCAATCAACGATAGCTAAGAAAAATCTGTGTTTTTACACAGGGGCTTCCCCTCCCCATATCTCCCCATGTGGAGGATCCGTTTCCACAACACTGAACTTAAATAATCTAACTATACCATTGCACATCCATGGAGAAATGGGGAAACTCCTTATGTTAGAGTTGACCTGCTGAAGTTCGACTGTAATAAATTTCAACTACTTTTGTCAATGGTGAAAGTTATCAGAAAAGTTGACACCTGATAGGTGAATTTACTGACTAAACTAATGATACCTGTAAGGTAAATCATACTATCGACAAGACACTGCACCTGTAAAAAAAGTAAATATTGATTCCAAAAATACAACACAGCACCATTCAGTTCCATCATATTACATCTATTATTATATCAGCAGCAAACTTGGTTTCCTTCTTAACAGGGGCTTCTTCAGTGCTTACTTATGTGCATATGTTTTTTAGTGACAAGCATAACATGTAATATGATGGTTATTTTTGTAAATGTGTCAGAGCTTTTAGTAGTATATGTGTGCATTTAGTCATTCTTAGTTTTTGCTTATTATTTATAGATCCAACACCATGTATACCTTTAAAATTTGGATTGATATTATATCTTTCCTGCAGTTTTGATTTAAATATTACTGGTTAATTAGTTTGTGTGGACTGAAAAAACTCCTATAAGGAGGGAAACATGGTTTGCTGCTGACACACGTATACACGTTTATGTATTTATGTATGTTTATATGAACATGTTTTTCTGTTGGAGTGAAAGGGACTCACCTTTTACTTTTGATGCATGTAAAACTACAAAATCTAGGTGTATGTTTTTTTATTAAACTCATAGGTTTGACGCTTACTTACTGTTTCAGTTACCATGTACATAGATTTCTTTTGACCGATTATTTTCCTGTCTAGATGCTGAAATACTTTGCAGCATTTGAAGTGTTCTTTGAAGAAAATCTCCCCAAACTATATAGCCACTTCAAGTCATATGGCCTTACCCCAGATATTTACCTAATAGAGTGGTAAGTCAAGATGTTCTAACACTGCTGAAATTGTAATTGTAATGTAACATATGGGATGAGTTCCATTTCTAATAACTGGTACTAACAGTATATACATTTATAACATTTAACTTGCTTGAAATGTTTCTGACAGACTTGCTTTTGTTTACTTACAAAAATAGAATAATGATTTTTTTAGTGAAATACCTGATGTGTTAATCAAAGATGCAAATCACTGAGAGTGACTTTGATTAGGTCAGCATATTTTCTAAATCAGATTATTTCACTGAGGCATGCTTAATGATTTTTTTTTTTTTTTTTTGGGGGGGGGGGTACTGCTTGTCAATTGCCAGTTGATCAGTACTGAGAGATTTCTAGTATCTAGTCATGGTTACTAGAACTGGACAATAGTGAGAATGTGTGTGCTACATTTTCCTCAGTTTCTCCCTCTTCTTCAAGTGCTTGTGACCAAGTAGGTGGAGGAGGGGGGTGTAGGGGTATGTATACATACATACATGTATATCCAAGTGGTCAACAGTTGAAATTGTCAAACAGAAAAAAAAAAGCCAGTATAGGTTACTGAAAGTCAGCTATCTTGTAGGAATCAGAGAATTTTCCCTTTTCCCACTGTACTGTGATCTCAGATTTGGTATATATAATTAACAGGAGATGCAGTGGCGCTTGTCCCCTACAAAAAAGGTGGGTCTTTTTTTGTATTTTTCAATTTGCTGTTGATCTACCAGTTGTGTTCGATCAACTTGCCATTCATTTTTTTTTTTGTTTTGCTGTGTGGACATGCACTCACATATAGACAAACTCATGCAATTGGGTATAAACCCTTATGTCACCCACTGGATAGCCATCTAACTCAAAACCAAGACCTAAGAAGATAGGATAGTGGAATATTCCCGCACAAAAAGACCAGTCACTAGTGAATTTCCTCTAGAGTCATTGCTGGAGGCCATTCCTTTTTAGCATCTATGTCTCAGAAGTTAAGTCCAGCATTAAGAGCCTCTAGCTGACCAAGTTTGCAGATGGTTGTAAACTAGGTACAACTGTAGAATCTCCCCCATTACCCTCCAAGAAGGCCTGATGCAGACCAATAACTGGTGCCAGAGCCATAGTCTAAAACTCAGTGGCAGGAAATGCATAATGATATCCTTTGAGAAGATGGATACCTCTGAAGAATCCCACATTGATAATACATTTCTAAGAGTAGACTCATTGGTCCGGTATTTGGAAACACAAATAGAGAGTAACCTGGCCTTTGACCATCATGTGTGTACGGTAGTAAGGAAATCATTCTATGTGGGCAACTTATCAGCAAAGGTATGACATCTAGGTCCAAGGATAACATTGTCCTGCTGTACTTGACCCTCATCAGACCAATCACTGAGTACAACACCCCCTTCAGTGTGTACCTGACCAGGTATATGCAACAACTGGAGCATCTGCAAAGGTTCCTCACAAAAGAAATGCAGGGCATAGACAGTATGTCCTACTTGGACTGCCTCATAGCCCTATCCTTGTACTCTGTCCCCTCTAGACTGCTAAGAGGCTATACCTGGCCTACCCTTTGATCCTGCTTTGAAGGGCCTATTGCACATCCACAAAACAAGTAGCATCAGAATTACCCAATCTAGTGACCTAAACCTTGTCTGCAACATAAATAGGATATGTTTGAGGGAGAGATATCCATGTAAGAGAATACTCATTCTCTGAAACAGGCTTCCCATTCATGTGACGCAGAGTTCTTCCCTAATCCATTTCAAGAGTAACCTAGACCAGTGAATGGGAATCAGAAATTTCCCGTGGTCTGGCACTTATGTTTATTAGAAAGATGCAGCCTGTAAAATGCTTAACTATCCATATCAAAGATTTAATATACTGCTTAAATAACTGTTGGGTATTAAAACTTTTCAGATACATTTTGGGATGCATGGCTTGGTTTAAAAAGGCATCCTGGAATCGTTTTATGTAAATATATATATATATATATATATATATATATATATATATATATATATGTATAGGTTTACTATCAATATCTCGAAATTTATAAAAAAAATGGTACGAAACAGCAAAGTGTTGTACCGAAACTGCACCTAAACGAACAGCCCTAATGTCGAAAAATAGCCGTTAATGCCGAAAATGTCAACAACAACATTTTACGGCATTAACAACAATGCCACCCTTACCGCAACTCCCTAATCCCTACACCGAATCTCCCGTTTATGCAGGGGGCAAGCCCCCCTGCACCCCCCAAACTTATTATTCCAACTGCAAGATCGCACTACAGTGGGGAAAGGGATGTATTTCCCTAACTGCACTGTACCGTGATCCCTTTACATGAGCGAACGTTATATTTGCGAATGAATAGTCCATTCGCAAATATACCGTTCACTCATTTAACCTGCCCACATTGAAGTATTCGAACATCTGGTGTTTGAATACTTCATAGCTGTGCAATTGCACGGCAACATTTTAATGGTAAACCATATATATATATATATATATATATATATATATATATATATATGTATATATATTGGATGCAGAGGTCGTAAATTAATTTTTCAAACATTGTAGGTGTTTAGATGTGAGCGATCGTGGTGCACTACAGATCAGGGATTTTGATCTTACAGTTGTTATGTATAATTAGGGTGTGGGGGTGTTTAGTGGGGCAACCCCCCCCCTTAAAAACAGTTTTGTCTTTCATTATAATCTTTGTGATTTAAGGTGTTTTGCTTTTGAATTCAAACTGTTTTAGTGTATTTCTTAGCAATCAAACTCTGTCACTCTCTTTAGTTATATATATATATATATATATATATATATATATATATATATATATACATACATATACACACACACACACACACACACACACACACACACACACACACACACACACACACTGTTCCATTTGTCATGGTTTCAGTCACAAGGCACTGGTAAAAATCAAAAACAAACTAATCTGTAAAGGTATGATACCCTCAGCCTTCAACAACGCCGTAGCTGGACCAGACAAAATAAAGAGCAAGAATGATGTGTCTTCCCCTTCTTCTTCTTCGTCATCCTCAAGAATTTCAGACAAGCCTAAGAAGAGGAGTCTGTCGGTGCCTTCTACACCGTCATCACCTCCTATAAAAAAGTAAAAATCTTCAGTTCCATCAGTGTCTTTGGAACTGACTACCTCCATACCTAAATCTCTGGGCCCAAAGGGTCTTGTGGAACTGAGTGTATAAACACATAAATTAACCGTGCAAATACCAAACTTAATTCCACCTTCTTCTGCACCAAATTTACAAGCTGATGAACCGAGTATTGTGACACTTCTAAGAACTTTGTATTCTCCCTCAACTGATCCCTTTTCTGGGAGACTACCTTCTCCTTTTTTGGAGAGACCAAAATCACTATTTACCATGTCTGTGCATTCCACCAAAAGTGTAACCAAAGATGACATGGAGAAGCTGGTGGATAAAATACTCTAGGCGTGAGGATTGTCTGGTACTTCCTCGACTATAGCCCCATTAGGTGTTGGAGCTGAACCTTCCTTCACCCGCTCCAGGTTTTCCTCCTCTGACTTCATCTCAAGCTTTAGAGTCTTCAACTCTGAGTCTCCAAGTGCTGACTGCATCGGTCAGGGCGCATTAGACCGACGTCAGTACGGCAGGGTACTAATCGCATGACCCCGGACGCCATATCTCTTTTTTTCTTTGGTCGCATGGTGGCAGAAGCAGTTATCGACATATTTGGAACCAATTTTTGCTCTGAGGTCTATGGTTCATTCAGATCTGGAGTTCACTAGGGGGTTGAGTCTGTCCTGTTGGCTCCGTGGGGCAGGAGTTAACTTCTATTTTTTTTGGAGTCTTCTTTCCACCTTGGGGCATTGGCATGGATTAGCTCCACTCTGGCTTTTGTCTCAGGGGCTGTCTCTTCAGAGCAGGGAGTGACTACAGTTCCGAGGTAGTCCATCTCGGTTCTGGAATCCCTTACCTCTTCAAGGAGGCCAGCTTTCGAGGCAATGGAGAGAGCTCTGACTGCTGTAGTCAGACAGTCAACTCATTCTACCTCGGAGAAAATGTCTCTTTCTTCATGCCCAGCTATTCAGCCTGCACTTTCACTGGACCAGTGGATGCCAAAACCTCAGGAATCCCAGATAGCTCTTTCCTCTTCTGATACCTCCCCAGATCATCCTACTGAGGAGGGCTCTAGGAAGAGAAAGTGTAAACACTTAGATTATGCTGAGGAATCTTAGTACCGAAGACACCAACTTCGATGAAGGAGAAGGATCCCTAAGGTCACCCTCAATGATGTCTCCTTTGGAGACATTTTGGAAATACTGAAGCAGATGGATGGCTGGAAGTCCCAAAATCCTTTTTCTGAAGAGTCAATGTACCTGCAGGCATTTGGCACCTGATCATCTACCTATTGGGTGATTTCGCCCAGTGACAAACTCATCCAGTTATTCTCTCAGTGGGCGTGGAAGGTCCCTGACACCATAGAACCTATTTCCAGGAGTCCTGATAAAATCTTATCTGCTCTCACATTCTCTTATATCTACCTCTCTTAACACTTCCCTCTCTTACCACCACAACCTTCTCACTTTCTCCATCCTCACCCCTATACTTCTAAATTATACCTATATTCATCCAATAGTAAACCTTTTTGTATCCTACTTTTATTCACACTACTACTACTTCTTCCTCTAACCATTGCCTACTTACTCACTTCCTATGAATACCCATTACATGTAGACCATCACTATCCTAATAAGGAAACCAATGCTCTTTCCCTTCCACTTTTCTTGAACCATGCTAATATAACATATTCACCCAACTATCTACTTGCAGAGTATCATAGAATACAACATATATTGAATATAACACACTTAATCTCAGGAAAAATCCACTTCTGTACAACAAATTCCCTAACCCAAGCTATATAAGATTAATACTCTCAATAAAAGCTGGAGATATCCACCCTAACCCAGGCCCTACAACATCTCCTAGTACTCTTCTTAACCAAAATCCCTACTTTAACAATTCTCTTACTAAAACATCTAACTCCCTACAAGTAGCCTATCTCAATATATGTAGCATAAACAATAAAATTCCTCAACTCCAAGCTCTAGTAGAATTATATTCCTTTGATATCCTCTGCCTAACAGAAACATGGTTAAAACCTGCTACCAAAAATAACAAAATCATCCCACCTGGATATAACATACTAAGACTCGACCGAGTAGCCAAGAAAGGAGGAGGGGTAGCTATTCTATTTTAAATCAGGCTTACAATTAACCACACACAACTGTAAAATACCTCTCTATTCCAGTGCTGAAATCCTCATCTCCAAACTTCATATTAACAATGCCAAATCCATCTATATCATCTGCATGTATCTTCCTCCTGGTAATAACATTGCCACCATGGAAAATACTCATTGCTGGCTATCCCAACACTTGCCTCAAGAAACCATAATCCTAGGAGACATAAACATTGACTGGAACTGCTATTGTAGCAGCCTCCCTACAACCCATATTAACCTATATGGGTTTTCTCAAACTATTACATCCCCTACCAGGATCAATAAAGCTAACCAGAAAGGAAGAATATTAGACTGGATTCTCATTAACCATCAGAATCAAAATTACGATTCAGGAACCCTCCCTGATGATATAAGTGACCACTTACTTACCTATATTATCAGGCACAAAACCCATACTCCCAATCCAACATCTGTCAGAAATATTAGATCCAAAAAGAACTTTCACCCTGAGCTATTTGAACTAGAACTAAGAGCCTGAAATTGGTCTCCATTAAAACACCTCCCTTTAGAAGAAGCCATCAATTACTTTAACTCTAACTTCCTCACCATTCTCAACCAACATGCTTCAACCAGATTCATTAGAGTTAAAACCAAGTCTGTCCCATGGCTTTCAAAAGTAACCAAACAGAAAACGCACCTTAGAAATAAACATTGGGCCAAATGGAGAATGACTAAAAACCCCGTTGACCAACAAACCTTTAGGCAGTTAAGAAATGACACTATGAAAGCTATACTCTCTGATAAAAGAAATTACTACCAACAATTCCAACAAACTAATCAAAATAACCCTCAAAAATTCTGGACTAGCATTAATCAATTACTCCACCCAGGTCATTCCTCCACACGTAACCCTCAAAATACTGACTATACTAATCCCATGAATATAGCCAATACAATTAATACCTTCTTTACTAATATTATCATCCAAACACTAGCTAGTCAATTATCACCAAATAGCTTTACTCTGCCTTCCTATAACTCTACCTCACCCCCTCCTTTTCACTTCACACCTGTACCAACTACATATATTCTAACCCTTATACAAAAACTAAAAACATGCTGTCCCTCAGCAGATCAACTACCTGCTGATTTCCTACGGCTATCAGCCAAAGCTTTAGCTTATCCTATTTCCATTCTGATCAATAGGACTGTTACTGAAGGTCACATACCTAGCTTATGGAAAGCCTCTCATATTATCCCCCTCCATAAAGGTGGAAACTCCTATGAGCTCTCCAGCTACCGCCCTATTACCCTTCTTTCACCCTTGGCAAAGATCATGGAGAAATGTATCCATAGGCAATTACTTGACCACTTAACTCAAAATAACTTACTTTCCAGCTCTCAACATGGCTTCAGACCTTCACATAGCACCACCACTGCCCTTCTTTCCTTTACAGATTGCATAAACAAAAACCGTAACCTTATTAACCTTTCTTCAGCACTATTCATTGACCTGTCCAAAGCATTTGACATGGTCAGTCATCAGATTCTCATTAACATACTCAAATCCCTATCTTTAGATGCACCTACCATAAAATGGTTCCAGTCCTACCTAGACAAAAGACAAGAGGCAGTAATTTGGCATGAGACTCTTTCTAGCCTACAACCAGTTACCTACCGTAGGTGTCCCTCAAGGGTCCATACTAGGACCTCTCCTCTTCTCAATATTTATTAACGTCCTTCATCTAGCCATCCCCCAAGCCACATGCATACAATATGCTGATGACTCCACACTAATATGCTCAGCCAAATCCACATATGAACTCCTCTCTCTTACCCAGAAGACATTTAACACAGTTGAACAATGGTTTACATAGCATTGCCTTTTTTTGAACCCCAAAAAAACTAAACTCCTCCTCTTTAATCCGACTCACAAATCTTCTCCACTTGATTTCTCAGTTGCATCTACCAATGGTGTCACTATATCACCCGAGCCAACCACCAAACTATTGGGTATCACCATAGATAACAATCTGAACTTTGACACCCATATCAACAATACAATAAAAACTGTCAACAAAAAACTTGGCTCCCTCTATAGGATTAAACCTTACCTTTCCCATACAGCTAGAACAACCATAGCTCACACTCATCTAATCTTTACTCTCCTCTATGCCTCACGTATTTTTACTAACCTTTCAAAAAATAACCTCAGAAAACTGGAAACTTCCTACAATAACATCGCTAGATTTGCAACAGGAAACCTTACAGAACCCACCACTGCATAAATATAAAGCAGCTAGGATGGCTTGAACTACAAAACGTGATTAAATTCCATCAACTAACCATTGCCCATAAAACTCTCTATAAACCATTCAGTACTCCTATTTTATCTACCCTCATCACTCCATATACAAATCTGAAATCACTACGTTCCTCACATAAAAATCTTCTACATACCTCTAAACCTAACAACAAGGCTGGTGAATCTCTTTTCTGTAATGCTGTTGGAAAAACTTGGAATCTTCTCCCTAGTAACCTTTCCTCTCTTCCCTCTCCATCACTCTTCAAAAATAGACTGAAACCCTACCTTACAACACACTGGTTGTGCCCCTGCACTAAACCTGACTAGGCATCTATCCATCAGATTAAACTTAGCTCTGCTTATCCCAGACTACTTACAAGCGTCTGCATATTCTATTATAGATTTTTTTTCTCTTTGTCTACTCTGTGTCTAGATTTATTGTCTTAAAATACACTGTGTCTAGTCTCTCTAAATACAAAGTTTTCTCTTATACAAATTTTTATTAGGAAATGTGTTCAAATTGCTAACCATAGCTGAAATGTACCATGATTCCTGTTTTACTGAAATGCAACAAAATGTAATTGAATGTGATTTGTATATGTCAATTTAGCTGTATTTGTAAATGTCTCATATTATAAATGATATTGTGTTTTTTTTTTCTGTGTTTGTTGGGCCTCCACTGAAAATGGTCATATATCCAGTTGGACTAGCTCAGTCAATAAATGTAAAATAAATAAATTAAATAAATAGATAAGCAGTTCTGGGCTAAAGGGTTAGCTATGGATGCCATGGTTATGGTGGCAGCCACAAAGAAGGAACTGGCCGACGAGAGTTCTTCTATCCATCCACCCAGTAGAGAGTCTCGGGCGATTGTTAGATTTGGGAAGTGGGTCTACTCATCATCAATCTTGGCCTTAAGGTCGTTGAATTTTTTGGCACACTTCACCAGACTCCAAAGGGATCTGATTAAGGAGTTAACAGATATCCTAGCAGGATCTGTATCTGAGGAAGTCCAAGATAAGGTTGCTTCCCAGTTGGCCACCCTGGAGTCTGTGTCTAACTCGTTCATTGCTCATGCAACCAAAGGCCCCACCAGAGCATCAGGTTCCAGCGTTGCCATTAGGAGACACGCCTAAATGCACCTATGTGACTTTATGGAGCCTTTAAGTCTTCATTTGTCAAAGCACCCTTTGATGGATCATCCCTTTTTGGCCCCTTTCTGACATGGACATATGTTTTCCCACTCCCCAATGATCCTTCTCAAGGAACCAGAAAGGCAGTGGAAAGAGGTGGTTCAGAAATACCAAGGGCCTTTTCATGATACACGTGGAAGTAGTTCCCCTAGGGGCAGAGGGGGGGATCCTTAGTGGAAGATGCCACCCATGAGGAAGAGGTGACCTGCAGAACCAGGGTTTTATGGATTCTTTCCCAGAAAACCCTACCAGCGTTTCTGAACAGAGGCCTGATTGTCTTCCTCTGAAGCCAGTCGAGGGGGGCACTTATCCCTCCACCAAAACACCTGGCTACAAATAACTTCTAATACTTGGGTGCAGGGAATCATTTCCAGAGCCTATTCAATTCCCTTTTCCCATCATCCCCCTGTATTCAAGAACATCTCCAATGTTCCACCCAATCAGAGGGAAGGAGCAGCTCTAGAGATCCAAAAAATGCTAGAAAAAAAGAGTAATCCAAGAAGTCCCACCAGACCAGATAGAATCTGGAACTTGCTCAAGATTCTTTACTGGCAAAAAGACAGGGGACTGGAGACTGATTTTGGATCTAGATGTACTAAACAAGTTATTTTGTCAAACCAAATTCCGGATGGTGTCAGTACTGACCATACTCTGGAGAAGGATGACTGGATGTGCTTGATAGATCTTCAAGCTGCGTATTATCATATAAAAATGGACAAATGATCTAGAAGGTTTCTCCACTTTTGGCTGGGAGGCAGTCGCTACCAATTAAGAGGTCTGCCCTTTGACCTCACTACAGCCCCAAGTGTATGGCAGTAGTAGCAGCTCACTTCAGGCTGCAAGGATTCTGAGTGTTTTCATATCTAGACGATTAGCTCATTAATGCCCTGACCAGGCACCAGTTGTTAGAAGTGAGAGATCATGTACTTCATATCTATTCCGTTCTGGGAATAACTGTAAATTATGAAAAAAATCAAACTTGACCCCAACACAGAATTTAGAATTTATAGGAGTGCTCCTAAATACTCATACTTCCATAGCATCTCTTCTCCCTGTGACATTACAGAAAATAAAAGTCCAGGTTCAGAAGATCATCAGCAACAGGAAATTGACTTCTCATTTAGTCTTACAAGTGCTACACTCCATGTTGGCAACATTAACTCTGGTTCCCTTAACAAGATTTCACATGAGAATACTGCAATGGCTGCTATCGTCTCAATGGTCGATGTTACACCAGTCCATGTCGAATCTGATTTTGGTCACCAGTCTTTGCAGAAAATATATAGCTTGGTGGATACACTCCAAATACATTATTCTAGATTGCCCCTTTGTCCCACCACAACCGAAAGCCATAGTGACCACGGACACCTCCCAGATGGGGTGAGGCATACCTCTCAACTGCACAGATTTTTGCAGTTTGCCTCTTATTTTTGGTCATTTTTCATAAAATTTGGGTTTTCTAACAAATTAGTGGCAAATCATTAAAGATTTAAATTAGAAAATAATGATGGACATTTGAATTTCAGACTTCATACTCTTCAGAAAATTCATGCTAATGCAAAATCTGTTATTCTATCAATTTCCTAAGTTTGTAAGAGCAATATTTAAAAATTGTCATTATTCTTGGGCCTTTGTCCCACTTTTATGTATGACTTTGTCCAGATTTCTTGCTCTAAGAGGTTGAGAGGTATGGGGTGGGCATTATCTGGGAAAGACTGTGCAAGGCATTTGGTCCCCTGCAGAGGCCAACTTACAGATTGCTGTCCTGGAGTTAAGGGCAGTGCTTTTAGCATTTGAAGCCTTTCAGACTGTTCTTCCTTCGGGAACAATTACAATTCAAACAGACAATATGTCAGTGGTTTGGAACATTAACAAACAGGGAGGAACCAAATCCTATCCCCTTTTGTCAAGAAGCCCTCATAGTGTGGCAGTGGGTGATCTCTTCCAACCTTCTTGTGATAGCAACGCACATTCTGGGGAGTTCCAATGTGATAGCAGACAAACTAAGCAGGTGTATTCTTCTACCTCACAAGTGGTCTCTCATTCCAAAGGTGACAAAAAAGATTTTTCATCGGTGGGGCCAGGCTTGCTGTGACCCATTTGCCTCTCTGATCCCCCCTCCTGGGGAGTCCCAGAAAGATGCTCTTCTACACACTTGGCCCTCCAGACCGCCATGTGCCTTTCCCCCCATTTCCCCTTATTGCTAAATTCCTACAAAAAGCAGTCAGGATGAAGAGCAAAATAATCTTCATTGCACCTTATTGGCCTCGACAGATGTTGTTCCCCTTCCTTTGGCCTTATCTGATTCAACAACCTTGGATTCTGGACCCTGCCCCAGATCTTCTGTCCAATCCAGAGGGACTACTTCATCTGAACATTGTGAACCTCAAGCTGGCAGCTTGGCTCCTCCACTTCCATTGATAGCTAGGCTCCCTTCACTTTCTTCCCCGGTACGCCATATTCTCTTGACATCGCATAAGCCAGCAACATGCAGACTCTTTGCTAGTAAATGGAGGAGGTTTGTCTTTTGGGCCTGTGACAACAATAATGATCCCTTTTCAGCATCCATTGAAAAACCCCTATACATTTTAGCTTTTCTTTTCAAGGCAGATGCTTCTCGGTCTACCATAAAAGTTCAATTGTCAGCTATTTCTAATTTCTGTAACAGTATTGAGGAATCTTCCTTGACTTCTCATAAGCTTTGCAAAGTCTACTTAAAAAGAACACTCTTACTAAAACCCTCTTACAAAGATCCTACCCCCCCCCCCCCTTGGGAACTAAACTTACTATTACAAACCACTGTTCAACCTCCCTTTGAACCATTGGCTGAATGTGATAAAAAGTTCTTATCCTGAAAAACTATATTCTTCATGGCAATAACTTCTGCCATAAGGATTTCAGAAATACAAGCTATGTAGCCTTTTTTACCTGATTTTCCACAAAGATAGAGTTTCACTGAGAACCATCTCTTCCTTTTTGCCTAAGGTAAAGTCAGAGACCAATGTCAACCAGAGTATTTACTAGTATTTTTTTCCCAGTTTTGCTAACAAAGGTGAATACTGCTTATGTTTATTAGATGTTCACAGACAATTATGTTTCTATTTTCACAGAAGAAAATTTCAGGAAATCTGACCAACTATTTTTGTCATTCTCATCTACAAGATTTGGACAAGCAATGAGCAAAGTGACACTAGTCAGATGGCTCAAAGAATGCATTTCTATTATTTGTGATAAAAAGAAAATGAACTTGCCTAGGCCTTTTAAAGGCTCATTCTACAAGAGATCTAGCTACTTCAGCAGTTTTTCAATCTAGAGCTTTTTAGGTTCATAGGTTCATACTAGGCTATCTGCCCAAGGGCATTTATAAGCCTAGCCCATAGTTATGTGGCTTTCGCCACCCCTTTAGTTTGAATAAAAACTATGCCTATCATTTTGCTGTGCCTCTGTCAAGCAGTGACACTGAAGTAATCCCTGGGGTATATCTGCAATCTCCCATCCATTGGTCAAGATTCCTCTTGAACAAGGCCAGAGAGGTGCTCTGCCTCACATGTACCGGGATTTTGTTCCACAGCATAGGGAGTCTCTGGGTGATGAATCTGTCCCTCCAGCACGTTCTATTTATAACCGTGTCAAGGTTTAAGTCTCCTGCCCTTGTGGTTCTGAGGGATCTAGATTTTTTGAGGTGAAGCATATTCATCAAATCTGGGTTTGACATGGCCTTATATGTCAGGCACAGGTCACCTCTGAGCAAGCGGTATGAGACTGAATAGAGCTGGAGTTCTTTCAGTCGGGCAGCATAAAACATATTTTTGAGACCCTTTATCCTTTTGGTGAGGAACGTTTGGGGCCTATCAAGCTGCAGCAGGTGTCTGGTCAGATACATTCTGAACGGGGCATTGTACTCAATCATAGGTCTAATGAGTGATGAGTACAGGGGGACGATGACCTCCCTTGATCTAGATGTGAATCCCTTCATGATCAGGTGGGCGATATAGAAGGTTTTCCTAACTACTTTAGCAACATGAGTGTCAAACGAAAGGCTACTGTCAACCTGGGTCCCCGGATCCCTGATGACTTTTTCTGTGCTCAGTGGATTGCCACCTATATGGTAGCTAGGGGTAACCTTGTTTTTCCCGAAGGGTATGACTATGCATTTTTTGGCGTTTAACTTCAGGCCATGGCTCTGGCACCAGTTATCTGTTTCTGTGAGGCCCTTCTGGAGGATATCTGTGTCAGATGTGTTTTCGACTATGGCGCCCAGTTTGCAGTCATCTGCAAACTTTGTCAGCCATAACCCTCCTGTGTTTGCTTGTACTTCAGAAAAGTAGATGCCGAACAAGAGTGGACCCAGGACTGAGCCCTGTGGGACACCACTTGTGACAGGCTTTGAGTCTGACATGGCTCCAGCAACTCTGACCCTGTGGGTTCTGTCACTTAGCCAGTTTGCAACCCATCTTGTGATGTATGGGTTTACATTCAAGCTGATGAGTTTTTCGATGATACCTGAGTGGGGTATTGTGTGGCCTTTGCCAGGTCGAGGTAGGCTGTATGGACTGCCTTTCCCTCATCAATGGCCTTGGTGACTGTCTTGAAAAAGTCAACCAAGTTTAAGAGGCAGGATCTGCCTTTGACAAAGCCAAACTGGGTTGGATCCAAAGTCTGCAAGTTCCCTATGTCTTTATTTATGAGTTCCATTATGATCCTCTCCATGGCTTTGCAGATAAGGCTTGTTAAGCTAATGGGGCGGTAATTTCCAGGGTCCGTGGAGGCACCGCCCTTATGAAGTGGGACCACAGTCGCCACTCCTTGATCCTGAGGTGAGGCTAAGATTAAACAGCTGTCCTAACTGTGGGTTTAATTCCTCGTTGAGTTCGTGAAGGGGACACCATCCGGTCCCATGGATGCTGTGTTTTTGCCTTAGTGAGGGCAGTTCTCACCTGGGCGTTGGAGATGTTTGGGGGGGCTACAATCCTCTGGAATAGATATCTCTCCTTTGGGGGGGAGGGGGGGAGAAGTTTGCACTGAACCTGTCAGCCAGTATGTTGGCAATGTGTGTAGGTTCAGTAATTTTCACATCATTTTGAACTAATTCTGAGCATATCTGGGAGTTTCCTCCTAGGTTTCTAACATAGCTAAAGAAGGCCTTATGATTCTCTTTAGAGTCCTTGGCGATTTTTCTCTCAAAATTTGCCTTGGATGATTTTATGAGAGCTCTTAGTTTTTTACTTATAATGATCAAAGGTGTCTTACCTTTCAAGGATTTTGCTTTATCTTGTGGTAGCTTCCTCCTTTTGTTGTAGAGCTTGTTTATGGCTGGGGTCCACCAGACTGGACGCTTGCCTTTGGTACAGAGAGTCTTAGTTTTGTTTGGGATTGCCTGATCCATGCAGTCCTGTAGGTGCTGGTAGAAGGCATTTGTAAGTGATTCAGCGGTTTGAGTAATGTTTACCACTGGCTCAGGGGCCTTAAAGGAGACCACACTAGTTTTTAGAAGTGTGAAATCGGCTTTTGAGAAGTTTGTCACTGTGGTCTTTTTTGTTTCAGGTTGAGGACCTCCAGCGAGATTAGTTTATGATCTGATCTCACCAGTGAGGGGTATACTTCCGGTGTTGAACATTTTGATCCCATGTTCGTGATGATGAGATCAAGTATGTTTTCTCCTCTTGTGGGGATGGTGACTAGTTGTTCCATGGCATTTGAGTTTATGAACTCCAGGAATCTTTGGGTTAGAGTGTTCGGGCTTGAGTAGTGTTCCCAGTCTATATTAGGGTAGTTGAAGTCACCTAGTATGATGGTGTTTGGAGATACATTTATCCCTCCAATGTTTTCAGGAAGGCCATGTGAGGTTCCTGAGTTTGAGAGGGTGGCCTGTAACATGCTACAAATTGCAGAGCAGTCTTGCCTATGGTTAATTGCACCTGGATGGTCTCCGATGCATCGTGCGTTGCCACCAACCTTGAGGTGTGGGTGTCCTTTATGAATATGGACACCCCTCCTTTCTTGGTGTTGTCCGGATTTTGGGGCGGGCATGATATGAGGTGAAACCTGTTAGTGCTGGGGTGCTCTCAGGAGCCTTGAACCAGGTTTCTGTCACAGCACAGACATCGATGTTCTCCATATTGAGAAGGGCCTCGAGTGCGTGCATCTTGAGATTGAGACTTCTGGCATTGAGCAGCATTACCCTTAGTTTTTCCTTTTTGGTGTTCTAGGGTGGTAGGTTTAGAATTTGAGCCTTGCCTAAAAAGGCACTATGGGGTGGCAAGAGCCTTTGCCAATATCCGGAAGCCCAGGGGTGACAGGTGCAAGCCTTCCCTTGCGAATCAGCGTGGCTTGTCCAGCATGTCATCCCAGGCAGACAGACATTGGATCCCCTTTGAATGACACCAGAATTTAAGCCAATTATTAAAGCTGATCATCTTATCACTGTATTGTGGCATCATTCTAGGTGAAGGTAGGATACTGCTCAAGGTCAGGGTCATACCTGCCTGGGCTACATAATCAGAGAGCTCCTCGATGTCCCTGTTCATGTAATACAAGGAGTGCGTCTCAGGTCATTGACACCAGCGTGGACAATGACTGAGTCGACCTGCTGTTGAGAGACCTGAGTGCTTGCGTTATGTGGCGGATTCTAGCGCCCGACAGGCAGCTTACTGTGACCTTCTCTTTACTCAGTCTGGTGAGCGGGACGTCAGTGTGTCTGACTATGGAATCACCAATGACAAGTGTGTCTGGCATTTTGTTTGGCCTTAAGGGCTGTGACTGTTTGACACTCTGACTGTGTGGTCTGTGTGTTGCATGTGTTGGGTCGTGAGGTGGTAGTTGTTTGGGTGTCTGCTTTGGTGGCCTCTGCTGTTTTGGTAAATTTTTGATCAGAGCCTCGAGTATGTCTTTGTGTGAGTATGTGTATGATTTGAAGTTGTGATGGTACCATGTGTGACTGGGTATGTATTGTGTGTGGTTACCTTCTCCTCCTGTCTGGTCTTGCCAGTCCTATGTTGAGAGAGCTCAGCCTCCAGTTTGGCCGTATAGTTGCATCTCTCGCATGTATTTGTGTTTTGTGGGAGAAGGAGAGGATTGTCTGTGTACATGAGGCAATTGTAACATTGCCTCAATATTCCCAGGTTCACCAGTTGAGCTGGAGAGGACACTAGCAACTGATCCCTCGACATACTAGAAGTAGTAGATAAAGAGACTTTCAAAGGACTCCGGGGGAAGTGGGTTTTAGGCTGGTGGGGTACTATCTATTCTGTGGATGATATTTGTGCAACAGCAACTTGGGCTACTCTTCATACGGTTATTACACCTTACAAATTGAATATGGACCCAGGGGAAGAGCATCTTTTGGTTCTAGGGTGCTCAGGAATATCCTTCCTTGAGTCCTCCCAAGGTCCTAGGTAGCTGGGGACTCTGTCCCATATGTCAAGGATAAAATGAAAATTGACAACATCAGATAAAGAATTTATGTACTTACCATAACGTTCAATCTGTGTTGTCCATTTTCATTTATCATTGACTTCCATCCCTCATTCCCCGTGCCATTCAAAGCCTTTGATGGGACGCATAATGACCTTTTGCCATTAGTGTTATTTGTATATGGTTCCAGATATGGACTCTATTAAAGCTATTGGATTGCTGTAGTCTTTGTCTGTGTTTTCTGCAAACTCAGTCTCAGGTAATTGAGAGGAGCATTCTGGGTAAGGGTAAAGCTTGAGAGTTTTTGGCCAGCGTGAGCTGTAGTAATAGCCGAATTGGTTCCAATGCTCGGAATCAAATCCATATGTCTAGGATAAATGAAAATGGGCAACGCGCATGGAACATTATGGTAAGCACATAACTTCTTTTTTGTCAGTTTAAAAAGTAGTGTTATCATGCACCAATAAAACCAAGATAAAGATGAGTAATAAAATGAGAATGAAACACTGACACTTTCCTGTTTATCTGTTAAAAAGATAGAACTCTAAAGAATGGGTATTGGGAATAATTATTAGGGAAGATAGAAATTTCTTCACAATGGATAGTGAGTGAGTGGGATAAAGTTTAAAATAGTTTAGAAACATGGTAGAAGTATGAGAGAAAGAGATATGGGAAAGACATAATAGGAATTATTTAGAGGGGCTAATAAATGCTAAAGTGTTGTAGAATAAGGAGAAACTCACAAAACAAGAAGAGGAACAACTGCAGAGCGATAAAGGGAAAATAAGGAAGCATTTGGAGAAAATGCATGAGTTTAGAAAGTCTGACCTTAAGCAACTATTTTTTGATAACTCTAGAACAAGAACTTAGACTACAGAAAACAGAAAAGGTTGTTGCCAAGCTTAGCAAGTCTATGACAAGAAAAATAACCAGATCCGTAGACTAATTTGTTATAGGTATTTCAGAAATTTTGTGAAAATTTGTATAAAGCAGAGGAATGTGAAAACTAAGAAAAGGCTTAAATGAAAATATGCTTGGAAGAAATAACTGTGCCAAAGTTAGAGGAAGATTATGCTCATTAGTTAATAGCTAAGAGATGAGATAAAAATGGGGATGTATAAAAAATCAGTAGAGAAGTCTCTAGGAACAGATGATACATATTCCTGTGGAAGTTTGAAAGTTGGGAGGGAAGAAAGTGCTTAATATCTGGAATTTTTTTAACAGTATTTTTAAAACTCTCTGGGTAGAGTTAGGGATTCCAGCATCTTGGAAGAAAGCTGTTGTTCCTGTATTACCCAGAGAAGATATAGGCTCTTCAGGCTTAGCTTCACATGGACCCATTTTGATTTTAAACTGTGATTATCAAGTGTTTATGTCTACACTAGTTAATAGAATGGGAAAGGAACAGTGAGGTTTGTGGAGAGGATGCAAACATTTGACAACACAAATAGAACAGTGATGAGTCATTATGAAGCAGAATATAAGAAAACACCACTATTGTTGGTGGGTGTTAATGGAATGAAGGCATTCAGTAGAGCCAGTTGGGATTTTATGAATAGGGCCATGGTAGCATTTGCATTCTCTGGTAGAGTAAGAGGGTTAATAAGGGGAATATAGGAAAGGTCAGACAAGAATTAGGGTGGCAAGTTTTTGTCCAGCAAGCTGTGCTTGAACAGAGGAAGCAGACAGGGATGTCTTCAGTCTCCTTTACTTGCTGTATATTTAGAGCATTGGCAAAGGAAATAAGGGACTCGTACATTCATTGTATAACTGATATGGTACTTGTGAAAAGATAGCTTTATTTGCGGATGATATTGTTTTTTTACTTGATAAATCCAGAAAAGGACATTTCAGTGTTAGGGTACATTTTGAGACAATTCCAAGCCTTTTTAGGGTTTAAACTTAATGAGGATAAAACAAAGGCTATAGCAGTAAAGTATGTGCCCACACATGATTTGGTTCTTCAGTACCCATACTGATGGGAACATGATAAGATAAAGTATTTAGGTGTATGGATTAACAAGGATACTGCTGTGGCAGCTAAGGATATGACTAAAAAGTTAATGCAGAATTGAGAAAATGGATTCTGTAATGGATCTGGATCATAATATAGAAACAGTATAAATGTTGAGTCCCTTTAGATTTTTTTTTTTGCACAGTTCAGAGATTTTTTTTTTTTGTCAACCAGAGGAGAAGTTGAGGATAATAATAAAGAATTGAAGGAATTTATTTGCAAGGGGAAAACTGCAGAATTTAAGTGGAATAAGTTGATTCTCGCCATAGAACAAGGTAGTTTAGGATTACCTGATTTGAAGGGATACATGGTTAAGACTCGTATATAAAAACACAAGAAAGATGAGTCAGTAATGTAACCTGCTAAAACGGTGCTTTTGGCAGTGAAGAGTTTAAATGAACATCTTGCAAACTGCTGTAAATTGCTAACCAAAATTGCTAACTAAAGAGTTTATGATGTCTAGAAGGTTGATAAGGTCAAGAAGGAATTGAAGTAAAAGGGAGTGAAACTGTTAAAATTCAGAGGAAGACTGAAGGTAGTGTGGAAGATTAGAGCTGGGAAAGCTGTTGGTAGTAGTGATAGCAGAATGAGAAAATTCTTCAATCATCCTGGAAAGGAAAATTGGTAAAATACATTCTGAGATTTTCAATATAAGTGGACCCTCTGCATCTCCATGTGAGGTGCCCCCACACCCCCTGCTAATTATATGTACTAACTCTGAGATTGCACAATGTTGGGGAAAGGGCATATTTCCCAAACCTGAGAACTGGGCAAGCTTGCACACCTGTCAACTAAACAGATGTCGAGCAAAGAGGGTTTTGACTGTTTTCAGTTTCCCCTGTAAGTAAATATCTATATATATATATATATATATATATGTATATATATATATATATATATATATATATATATATATATATATATATATATATATATATATATATATATATATATTTGTTGAGAAAAATAAAAGAAGGCTGCATGAGATTGAAGAAATATGTACAAATGGAGCAGAAACTGACTGAGCTCAAGGACAGATCACTCAGAGAGACAGCTTGAGTTTTACAGTAGTACCAGGACAAACCAAAGGGAAGAATTGTAATGACTTCATGAAAAAAAAGAATCACCACATTGAACTTTCTGTTGATGATATCAAAATAGAGAAAGTGCACATAGACTAAAATTTCCCTGTGTGAAATGGGCTAGGACTAGGAATGCAAGCAAAATGAATGAGATAAATGTATTTACTGAAAAGAGGCTAGATATGAATCACAGAAACTGTACTGCAGAAATTTGTTGAATGAAGGTATTTTTGGTTCAACTAAAACATAAAACATGCACACTGGTATGTATTTCAGAATTATTGAGATCTGTAAATTACCTTGAGTAAAAAACTACTGCATTTCATTTTCTTGTTATATTTGTACAGATTGGCTTATTTATAAGTTCAGCTAGTTTGCAAGAGGTTGAAGTCACACAGTTTGGATAGTAATGTTTGATTTTTATAAACAGCTACAGAATCTGAAATATTTAGTAGCTGTCTAGCAACACAAGGATACAGCTTCAGGAGTAAAATGCTGTGGGCAAGAAGTAAACAAATCACTACTGTAATTCTACCCAACAGAGTTTGAGTGGCTGTTTGTGCAGAGGATCAGATTTATGGCTTTGTGAAAAATATACATATTTCTGTCTAAATCCCAGCCTGATAGCACAGAGGTTAAGGTGCATGATTACCATCTGGTAGACCTGGGTTTGAATCCTGGTTTATGCACAACTGGGCAGCAGCAGTATCTATGCAGAATGAAGGCCTGGCAGTCTGCCTCTGTAATATGGCATGAAAACCTTATGGATCTACCTACAGGGTCGCCATGATTCAGTTTTGACTCTGGACAATTACTTGACTTTTATATGTATCCACATTGTATAGTTTTGAAACTACAAACGGTTTAAATGGAGATTGCTGCACAGTGCGGAATGGGATATTTACTGTTCTCTTCACTGTAGTGGGATCTCAGAGTTTGTATATTTAATTAGCAGGGCTTGTGGGGGTGCAGGGGGGGTTTGTCCCCTGCATAAACTTTAAAAAAAATTGTTTTTATTTATTTTTTTGAAGTTTCAAACTTTCAAAACTTCAATGTTATGGTCTCAACAATATGAAGTTTAAAGTTTTGAAAGTTAAAGCTTCCAAAGTGTATCTGTGTATGTGTGTGTGTGAATCACAGGCTTGTTGAACTTAAAACAATGTGGCAACATTGCCCTCTGCTGTAAAGAAAGCTACATGAAGCATTTCTTGTTGGTCCTTTGAAATTAAAATTATTTTATGTCTGTTCCTTTGAAGTTAGAATTTGGAGTCGATGAGTCTGGAGTAAGCATCCTGCCTATTGTTTTAAGGCTAAAGTTAATAACTAGAATTTACATATGGGATGTCCTTTATTGCTCTAAGTGTAAAAGAATGTAAATGCAGTTTGTCAGCTTGGGAGGACCGGGAAAGTATAAAAGATGATGTAATATTTAGCAGGACTGCAGTTTCAATTTAAACAGTGAGAACTAGAGATTATTAAGCATTTTTGTCTGACTATCCAACGCACAGCACTGCCTGTTGCTCTATGTAAGTAAGTTATTTTAGAAGTGTGCTTTCTTGTAGCAATAGCTATTAATTAGAAAGTTTAAACTAAGTGTTTTTCTGTGATGTCAGAACTGTACTACTGATTTATTTTAAGTATTCCTGTGTGATCTCTGAACTTTTGACTGGCACTGTATAGTAGAAAGCATTGTCTTGTGGTTTTAATTATTTGTTATTAAATATTTTAAAAGCTTTTAATTGTGGCCGGTTTGTCTAGAGAGAAGTTAAGCTCTAGAGTACATTGCATATTTATAGAGTTTACTGTCCAAGTCACTCTAAGTAAGCCTTGACTGATTAGTCACATTTACCAATTGGATAATAATATTGCACAGTAATAATTGGACACCCTTTTAAGGGCCTTTGAGTAGCTGATTATTATTAGCTGGGTGGTGGCAGGGTACTACCGTATAGTCTGGGTAAAAGGGGCACAGCTGGAGAACCTGTGCCAGCCTTCCCCAGAAGTGTCTGTGTGGTTGTATAAACTCTTATCTCAAAGTGTGTGTGTGTCAGCTACTTGGGCAGAGACACGAAGCACTGGTTGGACAGAGAGGGTGTTGGAGATTTTTAGTTTGCCCAGCTGGGCTGAGATCCGGACCCTATAGCTGTGCCAGTGGGGAGTCTTATTGGGAACCTGGGGAGCAAAGGAGCAACGAGCCCCGGACTGACTGTGAGCTATGTGTGCTCTTAAGAGAAATTGCACTTTACTGTGTGTATTTGTTATCCTTTCCTCTCATTCCTCTCATTCCTCTCTTTCACTCTGCCCTTCTGAGCTGGGAATTTCTGGTTAAAGGCTTATAGTGCATGCATATCTGAACTGCTTCTTACTGAAGTTGGTGCGCCTTGTTTGCTGTGGCATAGACTTGATTCGGGCCTGCTGGATCTAGATTTGTTTGTGTAACTTGAGCACTAATCCAGACATTTTCTAAAGTATTCAATTGTATTTAGTACTGCTTGGTTGTAACTTGATTAAAGTGTAGCTATCATTCTAAGTCTTTTGGATTAAGCACTTGGGCTTCAGACCAGTTGTTTTACATTAGGAAGGTTTGTGGCAAGCACTGTGGTGGCAGGACAGGTAGCTTTCATCCTTCTAAGTTGGGAACTGCTGATTGAGAGCCCAGTGTCCAAGTGTATTAGTTCTGGTTTAGGCACTTGGGCTTCAGGCCAGTTATTTTACATTAAGAAGGTTCGTGGTCTGCACTCTTGTGGGAGAAGAGGCTGGACTCTGCCCTTCTGAGCTGGGAATTTCTGGTTAAAGGTTTATAGTGCCTGAATATGTGAACTATATCGTACTGAAATTGGTACACCTTGTTTGCTCTAGCATAGACTAGATCCAGACCTGCTGAATCTAGCTTTGTTTATATGCTTGTTGTTTGTTTGCTTGTTATTTCCCTGGAAGCTAATTCCACCTAATACGCGGCTTCTCAGCTTCTGTGGATCACTAGTGATATCTGCATTGCTTACTGTACTTATTTCCTTGTTTCACTTGAAAGAAAGTTACTGTTTGTTGTTTTTGCATTTAGTTACTTGTAACACATTGCACTCAAGTTACCTGGCACTTGCTCACTAAAGTAATTATATAAGTCAGCACTAAAAATTAAAAGCCCTACACCCTCACTCCCCACTGGCCCTTGTTTTCAATTATTAAGGAATTCCCAATATTATTCTAGCATGTCCAAAGGTCAGTTGTCAATCTCCTCTCCGGTCCAGCTGGTGAATCTGGGAATCTTGAGGCAATGTTATAACTGCCTCATGTACACAGACAACCCTCTCCTCCTCCAACATACCACAAATACTTGCGAGAGATGCAGCTATTTAGCCAAACTGGAGGCTGAGCTCTCTCAACTCAGGACTGGCAAGACCAGACAGGAGGAGAAGGCAACTACACACACCACAAAACCAGCCTCACATAATGCTACCACACCACTGAATCAAACACATAAACACACAAAGACATACTCGGAGGCTCTGAGTAAAAATTTACCTAAACAGCAGAGGCCTCCAAAGCAGACACCCAAACAACTGCTACCTCAAGACACCCCACAAGCAACACATAAACCACAAAAGCAGTGTGCAAAGCAGTCACAGCCCTTAAGGCCAAATACAACACCAAACATACTTGTCATAGGTGACTCCATAGTCAGACACACTGACGTCCCACTCACCAGGCTGAACAAGGAGAGGGTCACAGTAAGCTGCCTATCAGGCGCTAGAATCCGCCACATAACACAAGCACTCGGGTCACTCCACGGCAAGTACAAATATGACACAGTCATTGTCCATGCTGGTGTGAACGACCTGAGACGAACCTCCCTGGACTACATGAAAAGAGACATAGAGGAGCTCTCTGATTATGTAGCCCAGGCAGGTATGACCCTGACCCTGAGCAGTATCCTTCCTTCACCAAGAATGATGCCACAATATAGAGACAAGATGATCAGCTTTAACAATTGGCTTAATGTCTGGTGTCATTCAAAGGGGATCCAGTGTCTGTCTGCCTGGGATGACATGCTTGACAAGCCACGCTGCTTATGAGGGCGGCTTGCACCTGTCAGCCCTGGGATTCCGGATATTGGCTAAGGCTCTTGCCACCCCATAGTGCCTTTTTAGGCAAGGCTCAAATTCTAAACCTACCACCCTAGAAAACAAAAATGGGAAGAAACTGAGGGTAATGCTGCTCAATGCCAGAAGTCTAAATCTCAAAATGCACGCACTCGAGGCCCTTCTCAGTATGGAGAACATCGATGTCTGTGCTGTAACTGAAACCTGGTTCAAGGCACCTGAGAGCACCCGGCACTATTAGGTTTTACCTCATATCATGCGTTCGCCCCAAAACCCGGACCACACCACAAAAGGAGGGTGTATCCATATTCATAAAGGATACCCACACCTCCAGATTGGTGGCAACGCCGAAGCTTGGAAACCATCCAGGTGCAACTAACCATAGGCAAAACTGCTCTACAAATTGTAGCATGCTACAGGCCACCCTCTCAAACTCAGGAACCCCACACAGCCTTCCTGAAGACACTGGAGGGTATAAATGTATCTCCAAACACCATCATATTGGGTGACTTCAACTACCGAATATAGACTGGGAACATTACTCAAGCCCTAACCTTCTAGCCCAACGGTTCCTGGAGTTCATAAATTCAAATGCCATGGAACAGCTAGTCACTGTTCCCACGATAGGAGAAAATATACTAGATCTCATTATCACAAACATGGGGACAAAATGCTCCACACCGGAAGTATATCCCTCATTGGTGAGATCTGATCATAAACTAATCTCACTGGAAATCCACTTCCAGCCCCACCCCAAAACAAAAAGACCACAGTGAAGAACTTCTCTAAAGCAAACTTCACACTACTCAAGACTGGTGTGGTATCCTTCAAGGCCCCTGAGCCAGTGGAAACCACAACCCAAGCTGCGGAAGCCCTTACAAATGCCTTCTATGAACACCTCCAGGACTGCATGGATCAGGCAATCCCAAATAAAACCAAGACTCTTTCCACAAAGGGCAAACATCCAGTCTGGTGGACCCCAGCCATTAACAAACTTTACAATAAGTGGAGAAAGCTATTACATGATAGAACAAAATCCATAAAAGGAAGTCACCCCTGATCATTATTAGTAAAAAATACGAGCACTCATAAAATCAACTAAGGCCAATTTTGAGAGAAAAATTGCCATGGATTCAAAGGACAATCATAAGGCCTTTTTCAGCTATGTTAGGAACCTGGGTGGAAACTCCCAGATATGCTCAGAATTAGTCCAAAATGATACAAAAATCACTGAATCCACAGACATTGCCAACATGCTGGCAGACAGGTTTAGTGCAAACTTCACCCCCCTCTCCCCCCCTAAAGGAGAGAGAACTATCCCAGCGGAGTGTAGCCTCCCAGACATCTCAAATGCGCAGGTGAAAGCTGCTCTCTCTAAAGCTAAAAACACAGCATCAATGGGACCGGATGGTGTCCCCGGCTGTGTGCTACACAAGCTAAATGAGGAATTAAACCCGCACATAAGACAGCTGTTTAATCTCAGCCTTACCACAGGATACGTGCCCAAGGAGTGGCGTATGGCAACTGTGGTCCCACTCCACACAGGTGGTGCCTCTACGGACCCTGGTAATTACCGCCCCATAAGCTTAACAAGTCTAGTCTGCAAAGCTATGGAGAGGATCATAATGGAGCTCATAAACAAAGATATAGGGGACTTGCAGACATTGGACCCGACCCAGTTTGGCTTTGTCAAGGGAAGATCATGCCTTTTGAACTTGGTCGACTTCGAAACAGTCACCAAGGCCATTGATGAGGGAAAGGCAGTCCATACAGCCTACCTTGACCTTTCAAAGGCTTTCGACACAATACCCCACTCGGGTATTGTAGAAAAACTTACCAGCTTAAATGTAAACCCATATGTCACAAGATGGGTTGCAAACTGGCTTAAGGACAGAACCCACAGGGTTAGAGTTGCTGGCGCTATGTCAGACTCCAAGCCGGTCACAAGTGGTGTCCCACAGGGCTCGGTCCTTGGCCCCCTATTGTTCGGCATCTACTTCTCAGAAGTACAGGCCAACATGGGAGGACTTTGGCTGACAAAGTTTGCAGACGACTGCAAACTGGGCGCCATAGTGGAAAGTGCATCGGACACGGATATCCTTCAGAAGGGACTCACGGAAACAGATAGCTGGTGCCAGAGCCATGGCCTGAAGTTAAATGCCAAAAATGTATAGTCATACCCTTCGGGAAAAACAAGGTAAACCCAAGCTACCATATAGGTGGCAATCCACTAAGCACAGAAGAGGTTATCAGGGACCTGGGGACCCAGGTTGACAGTGGCCTTTCTTTTGACACTCACGTTGCTAAAGTGGTTAGAAAGACCTTCTACATTGCCCACCTGATCATGAAGGATTCACATCCAGATCTAGTGAGGTCATTGTTCCCCTGTACTCTTCACTTATCAGACCAATGATCGAGTACAATGCCCCATTCGGGATGTATCTCACCCGACATCTGCAGCAATTGGAGAGACCCCAAAAGTTCCTCACCAAAAGGATAAAGGGACTCCAAAATCTGTCATATGCTGCCAGATTGAAGAAACTCCAGCTCTATTCAGTCGCATACCATCTGCTCAGAGGTGACATGTGCCTGACATACAAGGCCATGTCCAACCCGGAATTAATGGACATGCTCCACCTCAAAAAATCCAAATCCACCAAAACCACTAGAGCAAGCGACTTAAACCTTAGCACGGACATAAATAGGACGTGCTGGAGGGATGGATTTATCACTCAGAGACTCCCTATGCTGTGGAATAAAATCCTGGTCCATGTGAGGCAGAGCACCTCGCTGGCTCTGTTCAAGAGAAATCTTGACCTGTGGATGGGAGATCGTAGGTTTACCCTGGGAATCATCTCTGTGTCACTGCTGGACAGAGGCACAACAAACTAATGGGCAAAGTATTTTTGCATATAAGGGGTGGCGTAAGCCACAAAAATTTGGGCTAGGCTTATGAATGCCTTAGGGCAGATAGCCTAGTATAAACCTATGAACCTATAAACCTATATGAGATGCCCTCTCTGGTGTTAGTGGTGAGGATTGAGGAGGAGGTTGGCATAATGGTTCTATGAACCTATGAACCTATGATTGCTGGGCCAGGGCACGGCATCACACACACACACACACACACACACACACACACACACATATATATATATATATATATGTGTGTGTGTGTGTCTACTGAAAAACAATGGATGATCCAAATATTAATGTTTAAAAGGTCATCTTTGCAAATGTCAACAAGCTACTATGTATTCTCTGAGCAAACACGTCTGTGCATGCTAAACAAAATTTATAAAAAGCAGTCAAAAACATTGTTTTTTGTGGGGGTAGGGCAAGCTTCCTTATACACCCCACACCTCCACACCCCCTGCTAATTATATATACTAACTCCAAGATTACACAATCTCAGGGAAAGGGCATATTTCCCAAACCCTAAAGTTGTGTGATCTCACACATCTGTCGACAACTAAACAGATCTTGACCAAAGGGGGAGTCATCCATTTTCATTTCCCTCATAAATGTGTGTGTGTGTGTGTGTGTGTACACACATATACATACAAGCAATCACTCTACTGTTTATTTTCTGGGAAGGAAGGAATTGTGTGTTTTAAAGAGAGATTAGGTTCATGTGAGACAGTATTACAGAAAATAAATAAAGGGTCACAAAAAGTGATACAAACAGACTAAGAAAAATGAGTTTGTAACAAACATGCAAGGAATATGTCAATAATGTATAATCTTTAATGTGGAACAATTTGATTTATTGGCTTAGAATATAAATGAGCTTGTTAAAAAAAAAAAAGCACTAACCTTTATTTACAGTAGTAATGCACAAGGAATAATAGTAAATCTTAGAGAACGTGATCATTTTATAAAGAAGAATGGTAAGGAGGGATTCTTTGCTAGAATACAAGGTGAGTGAAGTACATGGGTCGTAATATTAAGTAAAAGGGGTATAGATATAAATCTGAGGAACAAACGAAGGCTGGGCAGGTAATCTTTATACTGTCAAGAGGTTGTCATGGTGAAAAGGCTTACACTGGCTGCATTATATATTGCACAGAAAGTAATGAGATGGGATGTAAAGAACATAATGGAAGAAGTTATAACCTTTCATCAAGGTATGATAGAAGCAGGTGACTGGAGCACTAAAGGCAATAAGGAAGATGTCTCTGGATGGTCAGGATTCCATGGATTATTGGCTGAGGGTATATAATTAAAAAATGCATGTTGCCACCATCATCAACCCTCTTTTTCACATTTTGACATGGGGGAGTGTCACATCAGCACTAGTCAATGTGATCAAATTCCCTAGAGCCCATGTTTGCAGTGCCATGTTGCTAGCACTTTATTTGTACTTATTGATATATTGAAAATAAGGAAGAAAGAAGTGGAATATACATATTTTCATTTAAAATATAGTTCCTGAATAATTTTAAATGGTGGTTACATATCAAAAGAGTACTGTACCATGGTCTGAACCATTAAACCGCATCTGCTGATAGTGTCAGACCATGCACCTATACAAATTGTTTTGTAAACAAGTAAAAGTATAATGTGGTAAACATTGGCATTTTCCACTACTCCTTTTGAAAACAGAGCTTTTTACTGATTGGGTAGATTAGATATTAACTGAAGTACTCTTATGTTACAGACATTGCACATAACTGGGATAATAATAAACTGACAGTATGAAATTGGTTACATTGAAAGCAAATAGGTTATGAAGCAACAGCAACAATAGGTATGTAGAGGGCTTTAAAAGTTAGGGATTTACAGTAGCAAAAAAGAACAAGTGAAACACAACAGTTGGAAGAGCAGTTAAAATAAGCAAGAATATCTGTGTAAGTGTATTTATTTTATTTTATTTTGTTTTATTTTTCATTTGTTTACTAGGGTAGTACACTGATCACAACTGATCATTTGCAGGTACTGCCTGGGTGAAATAATTCACAAAACAGTGGAGCAGAGCAGTGGTGAGCTTGTACGTAACATGATTATATTTAAGGTTTACATAATGGTGGAAATGCTGTGGTATAATGACAGACCGTGCATGGGGGACTTGGGGAAATAGAGTTAAGAAGTGTTAGTAGTTGAAAGAGTTGGTAATGTGACCTGCTGTGTGACAGTTACAATTTGATTTGGTTCAAAGGAATTTTTTTAAAACTTTAACTGTGAAGGTGGGGAATGAGGATTATAGTTCTGTTAGGTGGGGATTCCCATTTTCTAGGAGCATTGATGACGAAAGAATGATCGGTGCAGTGTAGCTTGATTTGTGGGAGATGAGTGGGAGGTTGAGAAGTGTCTGAGGTTGTACTCTGTAGTTATGTTTGTTATAATGTTTGGCAGCTTGTGGTAGGAATGAGTTACATTAGAGAAGTTTGAGGATGAGAAAGCCTAGTAACAGGTCTACTGTGTACTGCAATGAGATTCATTCTGGCTTTGTTTTGAGGGTGAGATAGTGGGGGTCATGAGAGGGTGAATCAGTGAATAAGTGACATATTTTGATATCAGTTCTCTTTAATATGAAGGAGTTTTTCCATACAGGTTGTGGCTATTATGGTTAGTCCATGTTTAAGTTGGGCCAGAAGGACTCCTTTGCCTATAGCTGCCCTTCTTTGGTTGGATAGGTAGGGTGAGATTTTCCTAGCTCAGAGGAGAAATGAGTTAACTTTTGCCCTCTCAATATAGATATGAAATGTTAATGACTGGTGTAGCCTCAAACCGTGGTGTTTGAAGGAGTTTGTTGTTTCTATTGAAAGAGTATTGATATTAAGTGACATTGGTGATTTTTTAAAAATTTGATACCAGATAGCACACTTTTTGATGTTCATCGTGTTACCCTGCTGCAGTCATCACACTTGGATTATCCTGTCGTCAGACGGCCCTACAGTCGGCCTGAATTCCAAAGTCTTGGTCCAGCGTCAGTTACTGTCACTTCTTCCCTGACGTCAGTGCGCAAGGGGTATATAAGAGGCATCCGACGCCATTTTCTTAAGTCTTTCTTGCCGTGCGGTGCCCGAAGCAGAAGCAGTTCGCAAGTGCCGGTCGGCCGACACCTGAGATTTTCGAATCAAATTTCAGTTCGAAGTCTTCAAAAGCTAAGTACCCCATTGGGGAACTTTTTCTTGCCTCAGTCCGATGTCAGAAAAAGTTAACAATTGTATTTCTTGTGGGAAGCAAATACCTCATAAGGACTTTCATTCTTATTGTATATCCTGCCTAGGCCCAGACCACGACGTCACTGGTTGTCGGTTTTGTGCTAGGTTCAATAAGCGAACTATAAAGCGATGCTTTGATTTCGCACAACACTACTTCGGTAGGAAATTTAATTACACTATCCCGTCGGAGCAACCGACTACCGGCGTGCATAAAAAACGCAATGATAAAGACAGGCAGCCTAGATCCAAGCCAGACTCCGAGGCCTCGTCTGGGCTGGTCGCCGGTTCTCCAGTTTTCAGTGAGGCGCCTACGCAGCCCCTGGCAACTGCAGAATTGGAACCCCAGACCGCTTCGGATTCTCAAGCAGAGAGTTCTAGGCCAACGCAGCCATTTTCTTTAGGCCCTACCGACAACATTGCAGAAGGAGAAGCCGGTGCTGTGGAAACACCTTCGGTTACAGAAGGTGTCTTCAGACCGACTACTCTCACCATAAAATCTTATGCTACGCTTAAGACTGCTCTCAAACCAAAAAAGACTGCACTTCAGTCTCCAGTTCAAGGCCCCATGCCTAAGAAACAGATGCTTAAAATGGCTGAAGATTTGATTTCTTTAATCAGGGGTTCCCACCCCCCCCCCCAGACAAAAGGCCTAGACAGGAGGAGGATTATGCATCCTCTGATCAAGTGTCTATTTCCTCAGGCTCCTTTGAGGAACAGGATTACTCCTTTCCCCCTTATGAAGATTCTGATGCTGAAGATTCCATTCCCTCAGCTTCTCCCCCTGAAGACTATTCCTTTGGGGAAACCTTACATACCATGAGGGAACATTTCCACTGGGAAGGTTAGGACTACTCCGACTCAAAGAAAAGGCTCCGAGAGTTTCTTTTACTCTCCCAGCACAGACCACTTACTATCCCTCCAGTTTTAGACATTGTGGATGATGTTTACTTAGAATCTAGTCTAAATCCAGATTCTCTGCCTCCTGCTCCAGCCAAACCAGATAGATATTATAGAGTGCCTGACTCACACAAATTCCTTTACAAAAGCCCTGTTGCTGACCCAGAGACAATCGCCCAGGGTCCCAAAGGGGGCTAAGGCTTCTATGGCTAAAAATCCTGTATCCTCTGAAAGGGACTCCAGGGCAATAGATAGGTGGGGGAAGAAGGTTTACACCTCAGCTACTCTAGCTATGAGAGCACTAAATTGTCAATTTCACATGCTGAAATACCAGCAATTCCTAATGTCTCAAATAAAACAAAAGATGAGCATGCATCCTCAACAGTCTGAATTCAAGGAAATGCAGGATCTGTTGCATGCAGCTGAACAGGTGGGCAAACATACTTTACAATGTGGATTTGATTCCTTGGAAGCTTCTTGTAGAGCAGCTGTTACTGGGTCTGTTATACGTAGGCATGCTTGGTTAAAGGAACAAACTCTGCCTGATCATGTCAAAGCAAAGTTACTAGATGCACCCTTACAGCAGGATGTCTTATTTGGGGTTAAAGCAGAAGAGGTTTTAAAGAAAATGGAGGATAAGGCAAAATCTATGCAGGCGGTCAAAGATTTCTTACAGGTACAACCCCCACGCTTCAGCAGAAATTGGCCAACAAAAAATTGGTCCTTTCCAGCTTCTGACAGACCACAGAGGGGTAAATACAGATGCCCAAGGGCAGAGGACAAGCACAAATCCCTTACAAACCTCGCCAATGGGGCACTGCAACACAGAAGGGAGGAGAAGACAGGTCCCAAACTACTAGAAGACAAACACAATGACTTGCACCTCAAACTGCCAAGCAAAACTCTCTTGGCAGCTCCCTTGGGAGGAAAATTAGCACTTTTTTCAGACAACTGGCGCATTGTCACAAAGGACAAATGGGTCCTAGACATTATCTCACAAGGATACAGATTCCATTTCCACACCTTGCCAAGGTTAACAGGAATGCCAAACCTGCCACAAAATCAATGGGCAGAGGCTCAAAAACAAATTACAGCTCTCATGGACATGAGAGCCATTCAGCTGGTACCTACACAGGAGCAAGGCCAAGGATTTTACTCAAGGCTTTTTCTAGTCCCCAGAAAGGACAATGTTTGGAGACCCATTCTGGTCCTTTCAATTCTAAACATCTTCTTGCAAGTACCCAAATTCAAGATGCTAACACTACAGCAGCTTCTTCCCATGCTGGGCAAGAAAGCTTTGCTAGTAACGTTGGACCTCAAGGAGGCATACCTGCATGTCCCTATCAGATAAAATTGGAGAAGATACCTCCGTTTCATTGCAGGTTCAACCCATTACCAACTCTCTGCACTGCCCTTTGGCTTATCTACTGCGCTCAGGGTCTTCACAAAATGCCTGGCACCAGTAATTGCATACTGCAGACAGAGAGGAATTCAAATATACCTATACCTGGACGACTGCCTCATCCAAGCAGAAAGCAAGGACATTCTCTTACAACATCTGACCTTTGTAAAACACCTTCTAAGTTGCCTAGGGTACACAGTAAACGAAAAGAAATCAAAACTAGTGCCCTCACAAAATATGACATTCCTGGGTGCCAGCTTGAATACAACGGCCCAGATGGCTTATCTGACGCCAGACAAACAACTACAACTAACTCAATACTTCAAAATAATGGCAACAAAGACCCAACTCCCTGCAAGAAAAATTCTGCAGGCCTTGGGCTTCATGGCATCTTGCATACTACTAATACCATTTGCAAAACTGCATATGAGGAAATTACAGTGGTACCTGAAAAGCATATGGACTCAACACAGCCACAGCTTGGAAACAATGATATCTCTCATTCCTTGCCTTCAACAGGAGTTTCTATGGTGGTCACAGGCATGTCACCTCAACAAGGGTCAGCCTTTCACCTTACCCCCAGCCAGGCAAACTATGACAACAGATGCATCGGACTACGTCTGGGGGGCACACATGGCAGGACGGTGCGTTCAAGGCATATGGACTGCAGATCAAAGGAATCTGCACATCAATCAAAAAGAAATGCTAGCTGTACAGAATGCTCTGACAGCCTTCAAGGACCTCTTACATCCAGGACAGCTTATAATAAGGACAGACAACACCACAGTAATGTGGTACATAAACAAACAAGGGGGTACACACTCCTACCCTCTATGCAGGCAAGCAATGACCTTGTGGAATACAGCACTGACCTACCAAGTTCAATTACAAGCTCAATTCCTGCCAGGAAAAAAGAACACATTGGCAGACGACCTAAGCAGAAACATCATGGATCCCCATGAGTGGAAACTGGATCCACAAGTATTTGCAATGATAACTCAAAAATGGGGCCGCCCAGGCATAGACCTGTTTGCCACCCCCAAAACTATCAGCTATCAAAATTTTGCACAAGGACATTTCACCATCAAGCTTGGAAAGTGGATGCACTCTCATTCAGTTGGAAAATGCTGACAGTATATGCCTTTCCTCCATTGCCCCTTCTCACAAAGTTGCTGCTGAAAGTCAGGATGGAGAGACCCCGAATGATACTCATTGCCCCAGACTGGCCATGCCAGCACTGGTACCCACTACTAAGGAACATGGCCCAGGGCCCACCATGGATTTTACCACAAATTCCTCATCTGCTCACACAGCAAGGCAGTCAGATTCTACACAGCCAGCTCAAAACCTTAAATTTGGCTGCATGGCAAATCACCTAAGCAACCAGCCAGTTCCTCTTTCACAAGCTGTTATGGATGTCATTCTGGAGGCCAGGAGGCCCAGCACCAGGAAAGCCTATTCAGACAAATGGAAAAGATTTTGCGCCTGGAACCAAGCTAAAGGCCAAAATACCCTTCAGCCGGACATACCTCAGATTCTACAATATTTAACTGAGATGTTACACAAAGGACTTTCTTTTTCATCTATTAAAATCCACGCCTCAGCTATTTCAGCTCACTACAACACGGATCCTCCCTTATTTTCACATCCACTTCTAAGGCAGTATCTGAGAGGGGCCAAAAACATTAGGCCTCCCAGGAGAGCGCCAACACCAACTTGGGACCTCAATTTTGTTCTGGAAAAACTTACGCTGCCACCTTTTGGGCCAGCTTTCTCAGCTGACTTAAAGTTTATATCATGGAAGACTGCCCTGCTGCTAGCAATTACTTCAGCCAGAAGAGTCTCAGAGCTACAGGCACTAATGGCAGTAGAGCCTTTCCTCATTTTTCATCAAGACAGAGTTTCTCTACGAACTAACCCCTCCTTTATGCCAAAGGTGGTATCCAGTGTGGCTCTAAATCAAACCATCCATTTACCCACCTTCTTTCCAAATCCACAGAACAAAGGAGAAAGACTTCTGCATTCCTTGGACATTCACATGCAACTACATTACTACTTGGATAAAACTAAGGTTTTCAGAAAATCTGACCAACTTTTTGTATCCTATGCTACAGCATCACAAGGAAAGCCTATCTCAAAACAGACCATTTCAAAATGGATAGGACATTGCATACGTTTTTGCTACACCCATCATGGAAAACCAGTTCCTGCTAGCATAAGGCCCCATTCCACCAGGGCAGCAGCTACATGTACAGCCTTCCTCAGGGGGGTGCCAACCAAGGATATTCTGGAAGCTGCAACTTGGAGTTCAGTACACACCTTCACCAAGCACTATCACTTACCACTTTACTCTAAGACTAGAGCTGGCTTCGCCACTGCAGTTTTGCAGGGCCTTCTAGCCTCCTCTAACCCTGTTTGACTCCACCTCCCATCCTTAGCTTTGGGATTCTACCCAAGTGTGATGACTGCAGCAGGGTAACACGATGAACATAGTACAGTTTTGTACCTACCATAAATGTAGATGTTCGAGTGTATACCCTGCTGCAGTCCAGGTTACCCTCACTCCATCCCCTCTGACCTAACTAAAATCCTTCAATACCTTACATTCTGATGCAACCTTTGTAGTGTATTTGCTTATAGCTGGAGGGATGTTTTGTTTGTGCTAAACTTTTATTATTGGTACTATCTACTGACCACCTTTTTTTGGGGGGGGGGGCACCTGACATCTGGGGCAAGAAAAACTGAAGAAAATGGCGTTGGATGCCTCTTATATACCCCTGGCGCATTGACGTCAGGGAAGAAGAGACAGCAACCGACGCCGGACCAAGACTTTGGAATTCAGACTGATTGCAGGGCCGCCTGACGACAGGATAACCCAAGTGTGATGACTGCAGCAGGGTATACACTTGAACATCTACATTTATGGTAGGTACAAAACTGTACTTTTTTTTGTGAGGTTAAGTGTTAGATTGTAGTTACTGAACCAGGAATTAGGGAGCTCAAGCCTTTTTGTAGTTACATTTCAACTGTAGAGTGGTTGTGGCTGGACCTAAAAATTACCATGTTTGTTCGTGTCTTTCGGCTTTTCCCGGTTAGGGGCCGCCACAGCAGAACTATTGGCAGTTGATTTTTACGTACCGGCTTGCCAGGCTTGACGCACAACCTTCAACGAAGGTACGCCCATTCACGCATGTCTCCACGCAGAAGACGCTCTAGCTGATAATCGAACCGGACAGCTTCAATATTTCAAAAACACGAATGAGCATAAAACAGTGGCGTTAAAACAAATATTTTAATGCCAACAGTTTGATGGCTTTGTAGTTGTTTCAGCACTTAAGTCAACAAAAGGTTGAAAGGATAATAGCTAAAACCAGGAATTGTGAGAATGACAAGGTAGAAGTGGACCAAAAAAATATGAATTTAATGGTGAATTATCACAGTAAATTATATAAGACTCCGAGATTAACACACAGGGAATAGTAACATTTTATAGGTTCATAGGTTTTTACTAGGCTAATGACCACTAGGGCCCTTACAAGCCTATACCATTTAGGTCCCTGAGTATCATGCAAGTCTATACTGGGTGGGGAGGGGCATGTTAGTAGGGAGATAACTATGGATTTGTAGGGGGTGTTAGTTAGGATAAAACTTTTCTCATTGAAGATCTCTGTCAATGAGGGACATGGGGCTCAGACCAGGAGGTAAATTTATGATTTCCTATCCAATTGTCAAGGTTTCATTTGAATAGGGTTAGGGATGAACTCTTTTATATGGCTGGGGGAGCCTATTCCATAATATGGGGATCCTTTGAGACACATATGTGTCCCTCCAGCACATTCTGTTCATCTCACAAGCAGAGTTCCACTCCCTGGACCTAGTGTTTCTGGCTCTGTTTGTTTTGCACATTTGCAAAAGATCCTTCAGGGATAGATTTGAGGAAGCACTGTGAGCTAGGCAAAGATCTCCTCTTAGCAGCCTGTAGGAGACTGAATGTAGTGGCAGAGCTTTTAGGCGATCAGTGTTGGTCAGGGTATTCATGCCATGAATTCTCTTGGTGAGAAACATTTTGGGAGTTCCAACTGTTGCAGGTGTCTGGTTAGATACATGACAACAGGGGCATTATATTCAATGACAGGTTTGATAAGGGCCTTGTAGAATTGTACTATAACTTCCTTGGACCTGGATGCCATACCTTGACTTATAAGTTGGGTGACATAGAATGATTTTCTTATTATCTTAGCACCATGTTGATCAAAAAGCAGACTGCTGTCAACATATGTTTACAGATTCTTTACTACTGGCTCTACTCTAATGGGTGTTTTATCAATGGAGTAATTAACTTGGGGTGACAGTTGCCCAAAGAACATTCTAATGCATTTTTTAACATTGAGTTTTAAGCCATAGTTTTGGCACCTGTCATTTGTCTGTGTTAAACCCTCTTGGAAGATATTGATATCTTGGGTTAATCTTTAATAGTTCCCAACTTGTGAACTTGGTGAGCCAGAGGCCTTGAACGTTAGCTTTGATTATCGAGAAGTAGATGCCAATTAGGAGCAGGCCCAGCATGGAGCCCTGGGGTACTCCCCTGTTGACCGGCCTCTTGTTGGATGTGGACTCACTGATCCTGACTTCTTGGGGTCCTGTTTGTGATGTCAATCCAGCAAGTTATCTAATGATGAATTCCTGTCACAGAGAGCTTGTCAACAATGCTAGAGTGGGGTATTGTATCAAATGCTTTGGCCAGGTCACGATAAACAGTTCCCACTGCTCTACCCGCATTTTAGACTATTGCAACTTCTAGTTTAACAGAAGTAGAATAAATAAATAAAAGAAAACTGAAATTAAGTCAAAAATGTGAAACTGGAATACAGAAGAAAAAAAAAACTTTGGTAGTGATGTATTGTCATTAGAAGTGTAGAAAAAGAAAGAACATGAGATAGTAGTAGTCTGACTAGTACTTTTTAACATTTTTTTCTGGGTGAGGATGTGTCTTTGACTTTGAAAGAAGCAGTAGTGGTAGTTATACCAAATGGATTGTGCAGATCCTTTTGACCTAGGGTCATACAGCTCTATTTCATTTCTGAATTGTAATTACAAAGTGTTTACGGCAATTTTGGCAAAAAAGCAATGGCAGGTATATTGCTGAAAGTAACAGACTTGGCTCATTGTGGATTTATTGAAGGTAGGCAAACATTTGGCAGTATTAACAGAACCTTTATTATTCAAATGGATACATGGGACAATAATAATACACTAATGTATGTTAATAAAACTGGATGCTGAAAAAGCATTTGACAGAATGAGATGGGAATTTATGAAGAGATCCTTTGAGGCATTTGGATTTCTACAAACTTGGACAAAATTAATATTTAATATCTACAGAGGAGCTCAAGCTGTGGTGAAGTGTGGTAGTGAACTTCATAAAGTGTTTAGTCTTGCAAGACGTAGTAGACAGGGTTGTCAACATTCCAGTGCAATTAGCCGGGAACATAAGACAATCAGACATAATTAGATGTAAATAGAGAAATACTAATAAGAAAATAGCCCTATTTTCTGGTCATATAATATATGTTACCAGTCCAGAGAATTATATAAAAATGATGTTTGATAATTTATAATATTTTAATAGTATGAAAGGTATAAGGTAATTGAAGCAAAATCAAAAAGATAACTTGGGTACAGAGTTTCCCCTTTTTGTAGAGTCATGACAAGATGAGATACTTAGGGATTTGATTGAAACAAGCAGCAAAGATGTGGGAAGAAACTACTTAAAAAATTATAAGTAAAATAGGATTATGAAAACTGATATTTATGGACCTTGGTGATATGATACAAATGATTAAGATGTTTTTGGTCTCACCGGTTCTTACATATGTCAGCTTTATATGTGTCAACTTAGAGAATAGACAGGGGCGAATATGAAAAAGGAAATTAAAGAGTATTTGGGATAACAAAAGGGAAAGTGTGCAGTTGGAAAATAATGTAGACAAAGGAACAAAGTGGTATGGGGCTTCCACATTTGGATGCATACTGTAAGGTCACATATCTTTAATTAATACATTTGAATCGGGATACAGATTGTATACCCAAACTGAAGAATATGATAGGCATACAGCCCAACAAGGTTACAACAAGATCTCATGTGGACATTTGGTCAGATATAGGAAATGAGTATAAAGAACATGTACAACCATTTATACATAAAAGTATGAAGTATGTCTTGTTAAAGGAAGGTAGATCCTGGGAAAAGAGTAATCTAATATGTCATACTAATAGTAATATGGAAGACCTAGGAGAAAGTGTTATGAGCATTTTGAGAATAAAGAATAAAGAACTGAGTTTTTGGAGCGGATAATAAAAGAAGATGAGGGAATAAAAAAAATGATTTTTAAGTTATTGAACCAAGATCAACTCGCATGTACAGGTGTAATGTTAGAGTTCAAAACAGATATGCAGAGATTGGAAAGTAATTTCATGAAACCACAAATAGTAGGCTGTAACACAGCTAGCTAACTGCTAAAAAGTAATACATGGAACATATAAGGCAGTAGCAGATTGGAGAGGACAGTACCTTTAAAAGGTAAGAATAGCATGGCATGAATGATAAATAAAGCTGTTGCAGATGAGCAGTGGAGGTAAGTATTTTTTAATTCTAGATAAGCAACTAAATCAAGAAAATGTAGAATACTTGCATGCAAATGTTTACACAGATATTTCTATATCCTTGCAAGACATGAAAAAAATCTTTACTCAGACAAGAGATATGTTTAGGAGATGTGGTGGTTTAGAAACAGATTCTTGACAGCATATATTCTGGGAATATAATGAGTTGTTTTAGTACAGAAATGACTTGAGTAATATGCAAAGTCCTATACTCGGTAGAGAATTTAACCTCAGATTCTTTTGTTGAGTTGATGGAAAATAATATGGACTAAAGCAGTAAAAGTGTTGCTATTGATAGTGGCTAAGAAAGCTCTAAGTAGAAAATGGAAAAAAAAGACAAACCATCAAAAAGTGAGTTGAAAAATGATTACCGAGATTAAAAAGTATAGAATTGAGACCTGATAGGGATCAGAAACAGAACTTTATAGTAAGAAACTTTAATGTATTGTATGTTGTATTGGAATTTGAGCTTGAAGAGGATCTTGACACAGAGCAAAGTACCCAAGAATATAAGTTTATAAAGTAGACTCCAGTATGAGGAATATTTTACTAGTCCAGTTAAGTCTTGTAGAGTGTAAATACAATAATATTGTTACTGATTATTTCCTGATCTCAGCTTAAGTTGTAATTGAATGTAAGCACTGATTGCTTGACATGAGGCTGTTTTAGTATTGCATAAACATATAATTATAAAATAGTTGCATCAGCAATCAGTTTCAAAATAACAAGTGCACCTTGATGCTTGGGATTTGCACTGTATGTTACAAAGAAAACTTATTAATAAAGTATTTATAGTGCTAAAAACAAGCAGAGGGTTCTAAATCAGAGTGGAGAAGGATGTTGATGGAATGGGGGGTGACTGAAAAATAAGGAGAGAGTAGGATTTTGGATGCAGGTTCTTAAGAAGAAGAACAGTCATACAGAATGTTACATTCATAAAGTAGCTGAAAGCATTTCCTGAACTAATCCAGCACGATAATGGAGAAATGAAAATTTCCAACAGAGGTGGCTGCTAGTAGTGGTATAGAAAATGGGCAAGAGTGGGCTGGAATTTACTGGAGAAAGGTAGCTAAAGAACCAATATACTGGGAGCAAATAACTAAAGAGGAAAATGTAATAGAGTGGGATTCGGCCTATTAGAAGTTTAGGACTGCAGGTTAGAGACTGCTTTCCCTACCAGTGCATGATAACAGATTGTAAACAGAGAAATGGATAGTAGATTGCATAGTGACAGAACAGCTCTAGTAGAGTTTGTACTTGAGACTAAAACATAATCTGCTGATAAACAAAGGATAATTAGTAGGACTACTTAAAACTATTCGCATAGCTGCGTTTATACCTCAGACAGACTTCAGAGGAGTTTTCCTCAGGTAGATAGCAAATGCCGGAGGTGTGGTGGGAAAGAGATAAATAAACATTTTTTTGAATGTAACAAGTTGGCAGACTTTGAAAATTTCCTACAGAGTACTTTATCAGACATTGGAACTAAGAAAAAATATTCTTTGGAGCTAGAACATAAGATCTGAATTGCCTGGATATAGTAAGACTTTACTAAATTTAATTCTGTAGGCTTCCAAAATAACATTTACTAGAAAATGGTAATAAAAATGTAAACCTTTTGTAACTGAAGTACTGAATACTGTAAAGGAGATAGAACTAGAGGTGCTTATCTTTAGACAAAGGAAAGAGCAAATTGCATAGAAATAAATGAAATTTGTGGGAAAAATCCATGGAGAATAACATTCAGGAGAATGAATGACATTTAAGGGAAAGTAGGAACTGGGTAAATTTTGTAATGTTGGAGTGACTGATGCTTGTTAAAAAGAAAATGTGTACTGCATGAGCATGATAATGAAAAATGTAACTGTTTTATTGATGTATGTGGACCTATGTCACTGTTTAAAATGTGATTTAGTAAAGATGTAAAGTAGCAATGACAGCAAGAAGTGATATAGAAAATGGTCAAGAAGAGGCTGGAATTTTCTAATGAAAATGTGACATGTAAAATAAAATAAAATGTTAAAGCAGGATGAGAGACATCTTTTATAAGAGATGGAGCAGGAACAAATCAGAGGAACTGCAGGCCGATTAGCATAACAGTGACAGATCAAATGGTAGAGCATTCGCTTAGCATGCATGACTAGGCTTATAAGGGTCCTGGTAGTCATTGGCCTAGTAACAACCTATAAACCTATGAGAAAGTTATGGAGCAACTCCTGACAGAAAGGTTAGCTCCTTTTCTACAAGACAGGCAATCTCCAAGGACCGCAACCAACATGGACTTGTGGCCAGGAGGCACTAACAGTCAAACCTGATCCATTTTTTATGACTGGATTTTAGGAGAACTTGTAGGTGGAGTTCCAAGTGACATATTATGTCTGAATTTTACTGGGGATTTTGACTTTCATGTGTAATTTGTTAGAAAGACTGCAAGGATTAAGGTAGGACTGAGACTGAGAAAATGGATTACTGCATGACAGGAGTATGACGCAAAGGGTTAGAGGAGGTTATATTTAGACTTTCTTTTGCTGAAAAAACAGTAGGTGAGTAGTGCAGGGATGTGTCCAGGATCTACAATGGGAGATGCAGCAGGGAAGAATCCAAAAAAGGACTTTTGAAGAGTATGGAAGTAGGAAATGTTTGGCACCTAAGTCTCATTTAGGGCAAGTATGAAGCATTGCCCTTGGGCAAAAACAGCCCTGGTGTGACACATCAGCTTGGTGTGGGTAGTGGAAAGATGGGCAGGGAAAAGACCTGAGCTGTGTATCACACCAACAAGTGCAGAGTGAATGAGTTGTGGCTGATACAAATCAAAAGATAGGATGTTTCACCAGAGAAGTATACTACAGAAGAAAAATAAATAAGAATTCTCTTCTTTTGGACCCTCATCAGGTTACAGCTTGAGTACTTTTTGCAGTGGTGGTGACCATCAGGTTACTAGAGGGAATGCAGAAGAAAGGCACCAGAAGGGTGTATAGGATAGACACAAAAGGATATGATCAGAGTTTAGAGGAAATGGGACTGTTTTCAGTGACCAGGAAAGATGGGGGTCAATAGATGATCAGAGATGTGAATAGGGCCATTCTGAACAGAAATGGAAGGAGATAGCATATGCTACAGACTGGAGGAACAAGGACAGCAGGGACTTGCAGGCAAGTGGAATGTTCTGTTCACTAAAATGACAAACTAGCAAGACTATGTCTGACATCATACAAAAACTATCCTGCCATAATTAAAATAACTATTAACATATTCCTTTCACTAACTCCTGTAACGTTTACTTGTCATTCTGTTCTTCTAGTTCCTTCTTTATATGTTTGATTTGTGGAGTTGTGTGCATGTCTTTATATGTATGATTTATGTAGGTATGTATGGGAATAGTGAAAACTCAAAATATTGAAAGTCAGAATGTTGAAAATTCAATGTATCGAAAATGGAATTCTGCACTTATTCACTGTTGTGCGATCCCATAGTTTGTGAGTGAGTGTGTGTGTGTGTGTGTGTGTATGTATGTATGTATGTGTATATATATATATATATATATATGTACACATATATATATATATATATATATATATGTATATACATATATATATATATATATATATATATATATATATATATATATATGTATATATATACACACACACACACACACTATATATATATATATATATATAGATATATATATATATATATATATGTGTGTGTGTGTGTATGTATGTATATATATATATATATATATATATATATATCGATATAAAATTACCAGGGGGCAGCCCCTTGAATTAAAAATGTTTTCAATATTTCGAGTTTTCAGTATTATGAACTACTCACACCAACATGCACATATGTGTGTGTGTGTGTGTGTGTGAATATATACACACACACACTGAGTGGCGCAGAGCTACAGTTATCCCAATCCACAAGGGGGGATCCACCTTGGATCCCGGAAACTACCGTCCCATCAGTCTGACAAACCTTATCTGCAAGGCCATGGAGCGTATTATCATGGAACTTATAAACAAAGACTTTGGCAACCTTCAAACACTGGACCCCACTCAGTTTGGGTTTGTGAAGGGCCGATCTTGTCTCCTGAAACTGATTGACTTCTTTGAATCAGTCTCCAGAGCCATGGACAAGGGTAAGGTGGTCCACACAGCCTATCTAGACCTTGCCAAGGCCTTTGATACCATCCCCCACTCTGGAATCATAGATAAACTTATTAAGTTGGGCATTAATCCCTATGTCACCCAATGGGTTGCTAAATGGCTTACTGATGGAACCCACGCTGTAAAAGTAGCCGACTCCAAATCCAGCTCCAGACAAGTGACAAGTGGAGTACCTCAGGGTTCAGTCCTGGGGCCGCTGTTGTTTGGCATGTACTTCTCTGAAGTACAGGTCAACACTAAGGGACTCTGGCTAACAAAGTTTGCAGATGACTGCAAACTGGGAGCCATTATTGAATCCCCAAATGATGTGGATACTCTACAAAAGGGCCTTACAGAAACAGATGCTTGGTGCCAGAGCCATGGGCTCAAGCTCAATGCCAAGAAATGTATTGTTATCCCCTTTGGGAAAAAACATGTATCCATGAATTACCATATAGGTGGCAGTACACTAAACACAGAAAGTGTGATAAGAGACTTAGGGACACAGGTAGACAGTGGTCTCACCTTCGATAACCACATCGCCACAACAGTTAGAAAATCCTTCTATGTGGCACACCTCATCACGAAGGGCTTTCATCCAGAAAAAGGAGGTCATTGTCCCACTGTACTCATCCC